>NW_025537750.1:0-28129 GCF_020615455.1 Coregonus clupeaformis | reverse complement strand
ATTGTCTCCTTCATGTACAGTACCAGTCAAAGGTTTGGACACAACTACTCATTGTCACGTTCGTTCATTGACAGGTCAGACCAAGGCGCAGCGTGAAATGCAAACATGTTTATTTAACCGAATAAACACACGACAAAACAATACACTAACGACACGTGAAGTCCTAAGGTAACACAACAAACCTTATACAGAACAAGATCCCACAACCCACTAGTGCCAATAGGCTGCCTAAGTATGGTCCCCAATCAGAGACAACGAGCGACAGCTGCCTCTGATTGGGAACCACACCGGCCAACATAGATCTAGAACTACTAGATCCTATAACATAGGAAATGCAACATAGAAAATCACAACAAGGAATATACACACCCTGACTCAACATATAAGCGTCCCCTGAGTCAGGGCGTGACAGTACCCCCTCCCAAAGGTGCAGACTCCGACCGCACAACATAAACATAACAGGGTAGGGGCCGGGTGGGCATTCCGCCTCGGAGGCGGATCCGGCTCAGGGCGTGACGACCTCTCACTCTTCGCCTCCCTGTTGGGCCCCTGGTCTGGTCTGGACCTCGGCGCGCTGCTTCCCCTCTCCTTCCTCCCACGAAGTACCATCCCCTGTCTGGACCCTGGTGTGGGAGACCCCAAACCTGGAGAGGGGCTCACGTCTGGGTCTGGACTGGAGCCGCTGACCGGAGCTGGACTAGGCACCGGTGGAGCGGAATGCTCTGGCTCCGGAGTGGAGCCGCTGACAGGATCTGGACTGGACCACTGGCCTGGTGCGGGGAGCAGGAACAGGCCGGGCTGGCGACGCGCACCCCTGGTGCGAGGGACAGGAACAGGCCGGACCGGGCTGGCGACGCGCACCACTGGCTTGGTGCGAGGGGCAGGAACAGGCCGGGCCGGGCTGGCGACGCGCACCACTGGCTTGGTTAGAGTGGCAGGAACAGGCCGGGCCGGGCTGGCGACGTGCACCACTGGCTTGGTGCGAGGGGCAGGAACAGGCCAGGCCGGGCTGGCGACGTGCACCACTGGCTTGGTGAGAGGAGCAGGAACGGGTCGGGCTGTACTTGGAACACGCACAACTGGCTTAGTGCGGGGAGCAGGAGCGGGCCGGACCGGACTGGCGACACGCACCACTTGCCTAACCAGCTCCTCTCTCCGTGCCTCTACACTTTCCTTCTCCCTTTTAGCCTCCTGTAGCACCTCCCTCTGACCGAATAACTCCTGCTCCCTCTGAACCAACAGCCCCCGTAACATGGTGGCCTCCTCTCCTAACCTGCAGACCCGCCCTTTAACGGCCTCCTGCTGCCTCGTCGTTCACACCGTGTGCCCCCCCCCAAAAAAAATATTGGGGTTGCCTCTCGGGTCTCCGTCGTCGGCACTTTTGCCGCCGTTTCTCCTCTCTATACCGGGCCTCCACTGTCTCCTCCCAAGGACGGCGATCCATCCCAGCCTGAATCTCCTCCCAAGTCCAGGATCCCTTACCGTCCAGGATCTCCTCCCAGGTCCAGGCTGTCTGCTCGGTCCTCATTTGGTGGGATCTTCTGTCACGTTCGTTCATCGACGGGTCAGACCAAGGCGCAGCGTGATATGCAAACATGTTTATTTAACCGAATAAACACACGACAAAACAATAAACCAACGACACGTGAAGTCCTAAGGTAACACAACACACCTTATACAGAACAAGATCCCACAACCCACTAGTGCCAATAGGCTGCCTAAGTATGGTCCCCAATCAGAGACAACGAGCAACAGCTGCCTCTGATTGGGAACCACACTGGCCAACATAGATCTAGACATACTAGATCTAAACATAGAAAATGCAACATAGAAAATCACAACAAGGAATATACACACCCTGACTCAACATATAAGCGTCCTATGAGTCAGGGCGTGACACTCATTCCAGGGGTTTTCTTTATTTTTGCTATTTTCTACATTGTAGAATAATAGTGAAGACATCAAAACTATGAAATAACACATATGGAATCATGTAGTAACCAAAAAAGTGTTAAACAAATGAAAATATATTTTCTCTTTGAGATTCTTCAATGTAGCCACCCTTTGCCTTGATGACAGCTTTGCACACGCTTGGCATTCTCTCAACCAGCTTCATGAGGTAGTCACCTGGAATGCATTTCAATTAACAGGTGTGCCTTGTTAAAAGTTAATTTGTAGAATTTCTTTCCTTTTTAATGCATTTGAGCCAATCAGTTGTGTTGTGACAAGGTAGGGGGGGGTATACAGAAGATAGCCCTATTTGGTAAAAGACCAAGTCCATATTATGGCAAGAACAGCTCACCCAACTACCTCATCCCCATATTGTTATTTACATTGTTATTTATTTTGCTCATTTTCACCGCAGTATCTCTATTTGCACATCATCTCTTGCACATCTATTACTCCAGTGTTAATACTAAATTGTAACTATTTTGCACTATGGCCTATTTATTGCCTTACCTCCATAACTTACTACATTTGCACACACTGTATATAGATTTTCTATTGTGTTATTGACTGTATGTTTTGTTTACCCCATATGTAACTCTGTGTTGTTGTTTTTATCGCACTGCTTTGCTTCATCTTGGCCAGGTCGCAGTTGTAAATGAGAACTTGTTCTCAACTGGCTTACTTGGTTAAATAAAGGTGAAATAAAAAAATTACAATAAAAAATATGCAAAGAGAAACAACAGTCCATCAATACTTTAAGACATGAAGGTCAGTCAATACAGAACATTTCAAGAACTTTGAACGTTTCTTCAAGTGCAGTCGCAAAAACCATCAAGCGCTATAATGAAATTGTCTCTCATGAGGACTGCCACAGGAAAGGAAGACCCAGAGTTACCTCTGCTGCAGAGGATAAGTTCATTAGAGTTAACTGCACCTCAGATTGCAGCCCAAATAAATGCTTTACGGAGTTCAAGTAACAGACACATCTCAACATCAACTGTTCAGAGGAGACTGCGTGAATCAGGCCTTCATGGTCGAATTGCTGCAAAGAAACCACTACTAAAGGACACCAATAATAAGTAGAGACTTGCTTGGGCCAAGAAACACGAGCAATGGACATTAGACTGGTGGTAATCTGTCCTTTGGTCTGATGAGTACAAATTTGAAATTTTTGTTTCTGACCGCCGTGTCTTTGTGAGACGCAGAGTAGGTGAACGGATGATATCTGCATGTGTGGTTCCCACCGTGAAGCATGGAGGAGGAGGTGTGATGGTGTGGGGGTGCTTTGCTGGTGACAATGTCAGTGATTTATTTAGAATTCAAGGCACACTTAATCAGCATGGCTACCACAGCATTCTGCAGCGATACGCCATCCCATCTGGTTTGCACTTAGTGGGACTATCATTTGTTTTTCAACAGGACAATGACCCAAAACACACCTCCAGGCTGTGTAAGGGCTATTTGACCAAGGAGAGTGATGGAGTGCTGCATCAGATGACCTGGCCTCCACAATCACCAGACCTCAACCCAATTGAGATGGTTTGGGATGAGTTGGACCGCAGAGTGAAGGAAAAGCAGCCAACAAGTGCTCAGCATATGTGGGAACTCCTTCAAGACTGTTGGAAAAGCATTCCTCATGAAGCTGGTTGAGAGAATGCCAAGAGTGTGCAAAGCTGTCATCAAGGCAAAGGGTGGCTAATTTGAAGAATCTAAAATCTAAAATATATTTTGATTTGTTTAACACTTTTTTGGTTACTACATGATTCCATATGTGTTATTTCATAGTTTTGATGTCTTCACTATTATTCTACAATGTAGAAAATAGTAAAAATAAAGAAAAACCCTTGAATGAGTAGGTGTGTCCAAACTTTTGACTGGTACTGTACATAGTTCTGTCAGAAGACAATGGAAGTTTAAACAGTCAGAAATAACACCCTCTCTAGTGTTCAGGAGCCCGTTTGGGAAGTCTTGGACAGTCATGTGATTGCATTAATAAAAGTATCTTCCCTGTCCCTGTGTCTTGCTCCTCCGGGTCAATGCTTTCTCTCCCAGCATGTTTTACACATTACTCACTCCAAGACTATATCCCAAATGGCACCGTATTCCCTATATTGGGCACTGCTTTAGACCAGAGCCCTGTGGGTCCGTATTCCTTATATTGGGCACTGCTTTAGACCAGAGCCCTGTGGGTCCGTATTCCCTATATTGGGCACTGCTTTAGACCAGAGCCCTGTGGGTCCGTATTCCCTATATTGGGCACTGCTTTAGACCAGAGCCCTGTGGGTCCGTATTCCCTATATTGGGCACTGCTTTAGACCAGAGCCCTGTGGGTCCGTATTCCTATATTGGGCATTGCTTTAGACCAGAGCCCTGTGGGTCCGTATTCCCTATATTGGGCACTGCTTTAGACCAGAGCCCTGTGGGTCCGTATTCCCCTATATTGGGCACTGCTTTAGACCAGAGCCCTGTGGGTCCGTATTCCCTATATTGGGCACTGCTTTAGACCAGAGCCCTGTGGGTCCGTATTCCCTATATTGGGCACTGCTTTAGACCAGAGCCCTGTGGGTCCGTATTCCCTATATTGGGCACTGCTTTAGACCAGAGCCCTGTGGGTCCGTATTCCCTATATTGGGCACTGCTTTAGACCAGAGCCCTGTGGGTCCGTATTCCGCTATGGGCACTGCTTAGACCAGAGCCCTGTGGGTCCGTATTCCCTATATTGGGCACTGCTTAGACCAGAGCCCTGTGGGTCCGTATTCCCTATATTGGGCACTGCTTTAGACCAGAGCCCTGTGGGTCCGTATTCCCTATATTGGGCACTGCTTTAGACCAGAGCCCTGTGGGTCCGTATTCTATATTGGGCACTGCTTTAGACCAGAGCCCTGTGGGTCCGTATTCCCTATATGGGCACTGCTTTAGACCAGAGCCCTGTGGGTCCGTATTCCCTATATTGGGCACTGCTTTAGACCAGAGCCCTGTGGGTCCGTATTCCCTATATTGGGCACTGCTTCAGACCAGAGCCCTGTGGGTCCGTATTCCCTATATTGGGCACTGCTTTAGACCAGAGCCCTGTGGGTCCGTATTCCCTATATTGGGCACTGCTTTAGACCAGAGCCCTGTGGGTCCGTATTCCCTATATTGGGCACTGCTTTAGACCAGAGCCCTGTGGGTCCGTATTCCCTATATTGGGCACTGCTTTAGACCAGAGCCCTGTGGGTCCGTATTCCCTATATTGGGCACTGCTTTAGACCAGAGCCCTGTGGGTCCGTATTCCCTATATTGGGCACTGCTTTAGACCAGAGCCCTGTGGGTCCGTATTCCCTATATTGGGCACTGCTTTAGACCAGAGCCCTGTGGGTCCGTATTCCCTATATTGGGCCCTGCTTTAGACCAGAGCCCTGTGGGTCCGTATTCCCTATATTGGGCACTGCTTTAGACCAGAGCCCTGTGGGTCCGTATTCCCTATATTGGGCACTGCTTTAGACCAGAGCCCTGTGGGTCCGTATTCCCTATATTGGGCACTGCTTTAGACCAGAGCCCTGTGGGTCCCCTACATAAGGAATACTTCAGGGTGCAATGGGGGATGCAGAGGGATGGAACTGGTGACTTTAGATTCTGGTGTCAGATATACAGGAAACAGATTCTGGTGTCAGATATACAGGAAACAGATTCTGGTGTCAGATATACAGGAAACAGATTCTGGTGTCAGAGTATACAGGAAACAGATTCTGGTGTCAGAGTATACAGGAAACAGATTCTGGTGTCAGATACACAGGAAACAGATTCTGGTGTCAGATATACAGGAAATAGATTCTGGTGTCAGAGTATACAGGAAACAGATTCTGGTGTCAGATATACAGGAAACAGATTCTGGTGTCAGATATACAGGAAACAGATTCTGGTGTCAGAGTATACAGGAAACAGATTCTGGTGTCAGATATACAGGAAACAGATTCTGGTGTCAGAGTATACAGGAAACAGATTCTGGTGTCAGATATACAGGAAACAGATTCTGGTGTCAGAGTATACAGGAAACAGATTCTGGTGTCAGATATACAGGAAACAGATTCTTGTGTCAGATATACAGGAAATAGATTCTGGTGTCAGATCTACAGGAAACCGATTCTGGTGTCAGACTATACAGGAAACATATTCTGGTGTCAGATTACAGGAAAAATATTCTGGTGTCAGACTATACAGGAAACAGATTTGGGTGTCCGATATACAGGAAACAGATTCGGGTGTCCGATATACAGGAAACCGATTCTGGTGTCAGATATACAGGAAACAGATTCTGGTGTCAGATATACAGGAAACAGATTCTGGTGTCAGATATACAGGAAACAGATTCTGGTGTCAGATATACAGGAAACATATTCTGGTGTTAGATATACAGGAAACTGAGTATGGTGCCAGATACACAGGAAACCGATTCTGGTGTCAGATATAAAGGAAACGGATTATGGTGTCAGATATACAGGAAACATATTATGGTGTCAGATATACAGGAAACATATTCTGGTGTCAGATATACAGGAAACTGATTATGGTGTCAGATATACAGGAAACAGATTGTGGTGTCAGATATACAGGAAGCAGGTTGTGGTGTCAGAGTATACAGGAAACATATCATGGTGCCAGATACACAGGAAACAGATTGTGGTGCCAGATACACAGGAAACAGGTTGTGGTGTCAGATATACAGGACACAGATTGTGGTGTCAGATATACAGGAAACAAATTGTGGTGTTATATATACAGGAAACAGGTTATGGTGTTAGATGACAGGAAACAGTTGTGGTGTTATATATACAGGAAACAGGTTGTGGTGTCAGATATACAGGAAACAGATTGTGGTGTCAGATATACAGGAAACAGATTGTGGTGTCAGATATACAGGAAACAGGTTGTGGTGTCATATATACAGGAAACAGATTTTGGTGTTATATATACAGGAAACGGGTTGTGGTGTCATATACACAGGAAACAGTTGTGGTGTCAGATATACAGGAAACAGATTGTGGTGTCAGATTTACAGGAAACAGTTGTGGTGATATATATACAGGAAACAGGTTGTGGTGTCAGATATACAGGAAACAGTTGTGGTGTCAGATATACAGGAAACAGATTGTGGTGTCAGATACACTGGAAACAGGTTGTGGTGTCAGATACACAGGAAACAGGTTGTGGTGTTATATATACAGGAAACAGGTTGTGGTGTTATATATACAGGAAACAGGTTGTGGTGTTATATATACAGGAAACAGGTTGTGGTGTCAGATATACAGGAAACAGGTTGTGGTGTTATATATACAGGAAACAGGTTGTGGTGTTATATATACAGGAAACAGGTTGTGGTGTTATATATACAGGAAACAGGTTGTGGTGTCAGATACACAGGAAACAGTGGGACAGTGTGTCCTTTCTTATCATTAGTGTTGTGTGGCATATCACACATGAGAAAGTTGTGGTTCGTCTAGAAAAAATGTAACATTGAACGTAATAGATAGTGAATGATAACAGTAAGATGAAAGAAGTGTGATTGTGAAATTCTAAATGCTAGTATTCGGAAATTATAGAAAATATCAAAAACTACTTTGAGAATGTTGAGTTTATGTAGCCACACATTATTTACCTGTAAACACTTTGGCAAGGTAAATCATTCTGAGAACAACTATGGAACAATTCTCCTGGAACGTTCTATCTGATAATGAGATGACGAATGTGAGGAACAACCGTCCATTCAGCCACTGTTAGAATCACAGAGAGGACCTTTCAGAAGGAATGCACCTTTCCAATGTAAATAACAAATATTTGTATTGCGTCTGGCTCTAACGTTATGCAGACATTTCCCCAGCCAGCTGACGACTTATGAATTTTCATTATTTTGCAGAAATTGTTAAGATGCTTCCAACAACAGAGCTGTCTTTGGTTAGTGAATCAAAGGGCCCTTAATGGCAGGGGCCACACTGAAAGGCCCCGGGATGGAAAGTGGGAAATAATGATAACAGGGATCAGAGCAGAACAGGCAGCATATTGAGAGAGACAAAGAGGACGTTGACCAGGGGATCCATAAGCACTCAGATTGTCTTATTGTCCAGAATGCTGATTCCGGAGGACAGAAGAGTCCCTCTGCTCAGTCAGGATTCTTGGCCAGAACTCTGAGGGAAGTATGTGAGCCTCTCCGCTTGACTTCTGGGCTATGTTAGTCATGCACATTTTAAACAGCCACAATATAACGTTGTCTTTTTTTTTCTCCTGGTTTAGAACAGATAGATTCTTCTTTTGAGATAAAGGACCCTGGTCTAAAAATGTATTTAGTAGAATAGCTTGTATCCTTTATCCAGTGATGTCACCCAAAAGACTGCATGTTGAAATCAGTAAATAACAGAATTTGTTTGTTAAATTTAGATCTAAAATAATTGAAAGCTGGCCATGTATAATATAGTAACATATGAAATAAATCACTTATCTTCATAAGATGAGGGTATTTAGTCATTGTTAACCATTTCATGTCTTCATCATCAACTAATATTTAATCAGCGAGGGCAGCATAAAGCGTGCGTTCATGGTCTTATCTGAGACGTGGTGGTGAACCAGCAGGACCGTGCCTAAACACAGTGATGATGGTAGCGGAGACAGTGATGTCTCTAAGCAATGTATTTTCATATGGACCATTTAGAGGGCCTGACTGAATTAGACCAACAGGAAGTGTTGCATGTTTAGCACCCTATTCCCTATGTAATGACCTGCTGTTGACCAGGGCTCTGGGGAATAGGGTGCCACTAGGGAGGTACACTAGACCAGGGCTCTGGGGAATAGGGTGCCACTAGGGACGTACACTAGACCAGGGCTCTGGGGAATAGGGTGCCTAGGGACGTACACTAGACCAGGGCTCTGGGGAATAGGGTGCCACTAGGGGCGTACACTAGACCAGGGCTCTGGGGAATAGGGTGCCACTAGGGAGGTACACTAGACCAGGGCTCTGGGGAATAGGGTGCCTAGGGACGTACACTAGACCAGGGCTCTGGGGAATAGGGTGCCACTAGGGACGTACACTAGACCAGGGCTCTGGGGAATAGGGTGCCTAGGGACGTACACTAGACCAGGGCTCTGGGGAATAGGGTGCCTAGGGACGTACACTAGACCAGGGCTCTGGGAATAGGGGTGCCACTAGGGAGGTACACTAGACCAGGGCTCTGGGGAATAGGGTGCCACTAGGGACGTACACTAGACCAGGGCTCTGGGGAATAGGGTGCCACTAGGGAGGTACACTAGACCAGGGCTCTGGGGAATAGGGTGCCTAGGGACGTACACTAGACCAGGGCTCTGGGGAATAGGGTGCCACTAGGGAGGTACACTAGACCAGGGCTCTGGGGAATAGGGTGCCTAGGGACGTACACTAGACCAGGGCTCTGGGGGAATAGGGGTGCCACTAGGGACGTACACTAGACCAGGGCTCTGGGGGAATAGGGTGCCTAGGGACGTACACATAGACCAGGGCTCTGGGGAATAGGGTGCCACTAGGGACGTACACTAGACCAGGGCTCTGGGGAATAGGGTGCCACTAGGGAGGTACACTAGACCAGGGCTCTGGGGAATAGGGTGCCTAGGGACGTACACTAGACCAGGGCTCTGGGGAATAGGGTGCCTAGGGAGGTACACTAGACCAGGGCTCTGGGGAATAGGGTGCCTAGGGGCGTACACTAGACCAGGGCTCTGGGGAATAGGGTGCCTAGGGACGTACACTAGACCAGGGCTCTGGGGAATAGGGTGCCACTAGGGAGGTACACTAGACCAGGGCTCTGGGGAATAGGGTGCCTAGGGACGTACACTAGACCAGGGCTCTGGGGGAATAGGGTGCCTAGGGACGTACACTAGACCAGGGCTCTGGGGAATAGGGTGCCTAGGGACGTACACTAGACCAGGGCTCTGGGGAATAGGGTGCCACTAGGGACGTACACTAGACCAGGGCTCTGGGGAATAGGGTGCCACTAGGGAGGTACACTAGACCAGGGCTCTGGGGAATAGGGTGCCACTAGGGACGTACACTAGACCAGGGCTCTGGGGAATAGGGTGCCACTAGGGACGTACACTAGACCAGGGCTCTGGGGAATAGGGTGCCACTAGGGACGTACACTAGACCAGGGCTCTGGGGAATAGGGTGCCACTAGGGGCGTACACTAGACCAGGGCTCTGGGGAATAGGGTGCCTAGGGACGTACACTAGACCAGGGCTCTGGGGAATAGGGTGCCTAGGGAGGTACACTAGACCAGGGCTCTGGGGAATAGGGTGCCACTAGGGGCGTACACTAGACCAGGGCTCTGGGGAATAGGGTGCCACTAGGGAGGTACACTAGACCAGGGCTCTGGGGAATAGGGTGCCTAGGGACGTACACTAGACCAGGGCTCTGGGAATAGGGGTGCCTAGGGAGGTACACTAGACCAGGGCTCTGGGGAATAGGGTGCCACTAGGGGCGTACACTAGACCAGGGCTCTGGGGAATAGGGTGCCACTAGGGAGGTACACTAGACCAGGGCTCTGGGGAATAGGGTGCCACTAGGAACGTACACTAGACCAGGGCTCTGGGGAATAGGGTGCCACTAGGGACGTACACTAGACCAGGGCTCTGGGGAATAGGGTGCCACTAGGGACGTACACTAGACCAGGGCTCTGGGGAATAGGGTGCCACTAGGGAGGTACACTAGACCAGGGCTCTGGGGAATAGGGTGCCACTTGTCATGAGCCCTCTCACTCCACCGGGTTACCACCTTAATTGGTTTCCACTATCTTCCACTCTGCTCACCTCCCTCTCTCTACTCAGCCTAACTAGCTCCACCTGTCCCTGCTCTGCTCGGCTCTAATTACTCTGCCAGCTGCGCTGCATTACCCACTAACCTCTCCCAGTATTTAAGGCCCTGTCTTTCAGCTCTCCGGTGTCAGATCGTCTGCAAAGCTCACACCCGGAACCTGTTTGCTCGCGCTTCTGGCTCACCCTGGTTTTGTGACCCCGGACCTGCCTGGTTTTTGGATACTCTTCTGCCTCAGGAGATCCAGACCTGCTTCTGCCATTACGACTCCTGACTACTCTTCAATCCCGGTAACTCTGACCAGCCTTCTGCCTTGCTACTACGTATTTTGGATTTCCCTTGAACTGTACTGCTGCCTGGTTTCATTCCGCCCCGTTGTGTCTGTGTTTCCTCCCCCCCCCAGGACTTCTGGACCACCAACCACCGGCGTCATCGGACGCATCGCTGCCACTGGGGGGAGGCACAGATCCAGCACATCGGACGGGATAACCCCTGGAGCCTTCACTCACTCCCTACATCCCTTTCCCTTTAAGTTTAAATAAACTTTCTGGTGTGACGCAATTGTGGTCCTCTTGTCGTCTGTCTGAACCGTGACAGTACGATCTGACCATCATGGACTCAGCGCACACTTCCCCCGACATGGAAACCGAAGAGCCTGGAGCAACCCACCGCCATGCTACGCCTGGAACACACTGAGAGAGAGCTAGGCCGCATGAGCGGCGTCATCTCCTCTCTGCTTCAGGTCGGCCACCAACAGCATCAGCAGTTCCAGCAGCACCAGCAGCAGTCCCAGCAGCAGCAACAACAACTCGCCATGATCATTCAACTCCTCACCAACCTGACCCCAGCCAGTCTGCCCACCAGCCCTGCCCCCGAGTTACCTGCCCCGGTCATTGCAGCCGCTGCTCCGAACCCAAGATTGGAAACCCCGAGCGGTTCAACGGCGATTCAACCCAGGTCCGGCCATTCCTGACTAGCTGCCGACTTCAGTTCTCCTTGCAGCCAAGGACCTTCGCCACGGAGGGGCTAAAGTTGGGTATGCCATCACTCACCTGACGGGCCGAGCTCGACTCTGGGGAACAGCAGAGTTCGAACGTCAAACCCCCGCATGTGCAACCTTCGACCTGTTTGCTGAGGAGATGCTGAAGGTGTTTGACCTGGATTCCCCAACCGCAGAGGCTCTCGTGAACTGTTCAGTATTCGACAAGGCAGACGTACAGTCGCAGACCATTCCATCGACTTCCGAACCCTGGCTAGACGAAGTTCTTGGAACACACCATCGTTGGTGGACGCGTTCTTCTATAGTTTGGCTGACTATATCAAGGACGCAGTTGGTCTCCCATGAACTGCCTTCCACTCTTGATGAAGCCATCGCACTGACTGTCAGGATCGACAGTAGGATACAGACCCGTCGTCGTGGGAGGGGGCGCCAAGGTCCACCTACTACCGGCATTCGGAGAGATCCGACTGGGCTCCTGTCATCTACTGCCACTCACCCAGGTCAGCTTGATCAGTCTGAGCCTATGGAGATTGGGCGAGCCTCTCTCACTCCTGCAGAGCGCCAGCGACGCTTCACCTCAAACCTCTGCCTCTATTGTGGAGGTGATGGACATCGTGTGGTAACCTGCCCTTTAAAGGGCCGAAGCTCACCGGGCATAGGGGGAGTCCGGTTGAGTTCAATGACCATCCAGTCCTCCGACCGCAAACCCCCTGCTGCAAGTTCACCTCCGCCTCCCTGACTCAACTCACACCCTGGCTGCTCTGGTGGATTCTGGCGCCCGAAGCCAACATAATGGACATCAAGCTGGCACGCCAACTGGGACTGGAGAACCTCCGTTTGACACCTCCTATTCCTGCCCGGGCACTGGACGGACACTTACTCGGATCGGTCACTCATGTCACGGCCCCGGTCTCGATGGGTCTGTCCGGAAACCATCAAGAAACTATCCAGTTTCACCTGCTCCCCTCTCCAGGCCAACCCTCATCCTGGGTTACCCATGGCTCCGCCCGGCACAACCCTCAGCTCGACTGGGTGACCGGGGTGATCAGGGGAGTGGGGAGAGGACTGCCACCGAACCTGCCTGCTTGCCGCCGCACTACCCCCTCGGCCAGTACCTACTAACTCCGCTCCTGACCCCTCCAAGGACCCTGTGTCGATTCTGCCAAGTCCCTGCATCGTTGCAGCTCTGACCTGGGCTGTTGAGGAACAGGTGCTGGAGGCTCTCCGTAACCAGCCAGGTCCCAGCACTTGCCCAGCTGACCGCCTTTTTGTCCCCGAAGACCTGAGGTCCCAGGTCGTTCAGTGGGGACATGACTCCCGCCTAGCTTGTCACCCTGGCTCCACCCGCACTTACAACCTGCTCGCCCAGAGGTTCTGGTGGCCCTCTCTGAGGAAGGATGTACGGGAATTCGTCCAAGCCTGCCCCATCTGCAACCAACACAAGTCGTTCTGCCAGCCCCCAGCCGGATTGCTGCAGCCCCTGCCTGTGCCCAGGAGTCCGCTGGTCCCTGCTGCGCCTTGTCCTCCTCCTCCACGGCTCGTCGATGGTGGTCTGGTTTACACCGTCCGCCGCCTGCTTCGGTCCAGACGGAGGGGTAGGGGTCTCCAGTACCTCATTGACTGGGAGGGCTATGGACCTGAGGAAAGGACCTGGGTGCCAGCTAGTCGGATTGTGGATAGGACTCTCATCACCGCTTTCCACCAACGGCATCCTGATCAACCTGCAATCCGTAGGGGCCGCCCCAGAGGGATCCCCTAACCGTCCGGCCCGTTCGGCTTCCTGTCCTGTGCCTGATCCTGTCTCGGGACCTGTCCCATCTCCCGACCACGGCCCTCCGGCTTCCTCCGAGGATGAGGACGTTCACTCGGACCGTTCGGAGGAGTTCTAGCCCTCCTCCGGCTCCCCTCCTCCCGCCCGGCGTGGTGTTGCTCTTGGGACTTCTGGGGCCGTCCCTTGGGGGGTTCTGTCATGAGCCCCTCTCACTCCACCGGGTTACCACCTTAATTGGTTTCCACTATCTTCCACTCTGCTCACCTCCCCTCTCTCTACTCAGCCTAACTAGCTCCACCTGTCCCTGCTCTGCTCGGCTCTAATTACTCTGCCAGCTGCGCTGCATTACCCACTAACCTCTCCCAGTATTTAAGGCCCTGTCTTTCAGCTCTCCGGTGTCAGATCGTCTGCAAAGCTCACACCCGGAACCTGTTTGCTCGCGCTTCTGGCTCACCCTGGTTTTGTGACCCCGGACCTGCCTGGTTTTTGGATACTCTTCTGCCTCCAGGAGATCCAGACCTGCTTCTGCCATTACGACTCCTGACTACTCTTCAATCCCGGTAACTCTGACCAGCCTTCTGCCTTGCTACTACGTATTTTGGATTTCCCTTGAACTGTACTGCTGCCTGGTTTCATTCCGCCCGTTGTGTCTGTGTTCCTCCCCCCAGGACTTCTGGACCACCAACCACCGCGTCATCGGACGCATCGCTGCCACTGGGGGAGGCACAGATCCAGCACATCGGACGGGATAACCCCTGGAGCCTTCACTCACTCCCTACATCCCTTTCCCTTTAAGTTTAAATAAACTTTCTGGTGTGACGCAATTGTGGTCCTCTTGTCGTCTGTCTGAACCGTGACACCACTAGCGTAATGAGCTGGCCTCATTATTTCTGAAGAGGATGCTCTTCTCTCTGTGCCAGTCTGTCCCTCATGAATAAAGATACAAGGTAAGAGGAGCACTGTACTGTAGTGTAGTATAGTATAGTATAGTGTAGTATAGTGTAGCATGGTGTAGTATAGTGTAGTTTATCGTATTATATCGTAGTACAGTGTAGTATATTGTAGTATATTGTAGTATAGTGTAGTATAGTGTAGTATAGTGTAGTATATTGTAGTATAGTGTGGTACATTGTAGTATAGTGTAGTATAGTGTGGTATAGTGTAGTATAGTGTAGTATAGTGTAGTATAGCATATTACGCTGTGGTATATTGTAGTATGCTGTAGTATGGTGTAGTATAGTGTAGTCTGTTGTAGTATATTGTAGTATATTGTAGTATATTGTAGTATCTTGTAGTATATTGTAGTATATTGTAGTATATTGTAGTATATTGTAGTATATTGTAGTATATTGTAGTACAGTGTAGTATAGTGTAGTATAGTGAAGTATAGTGTAGTGTAGTGTGGTGTGTAGTGTGGTGTAGTATAGTGGTGTGTAGTATAGTATAGTATAGAGCAGTGTAGTATAGTGTAGCATAGTGGTGTGTAGTATATTATAGTATAGCGTAGTGTAGTATAGTGTAGTATATTGTAGTATATTGTAGTATATTGTAGTATAGTGTAGTATAGTGTAGTATAGTGTGGTATAGTGTAATATAGCGTAGTATAGTGTAGTATAGTGTCGTATATTGTGTATAGTGTAGTATAGTTTAGTATAGTATAGTGGTGTGTAGTGTAGTGTTGTGCAGTACAGTGGTGTGTAGTGTAGTGTGGTGTGGTATAGTGTTGTGTAGTATAGTGTAGTATAGTGGTGTGTAGTATAGTGTAGTATAGTATAGTGGTGGGTAGTGTAGTATAGTATAGTATAGTATAGTATGGTGTAGTATATTGTGGTATATTATAGTGCGGTATGGTGGAGTATAGTGTAGTATAGTATGGTATAGTGTAGTGTGGTATGTGTTGTGTTGTGTAGTGTAGTATAGGGTAGTGTAGTATAGTGTAGTGTGGTATGGTGTTGTGTAGTGTAGTGTAGTGTAGTGGTCTATAGTGTAGTGGTATATAGTGTAGTGGTATATAGTGTAGTGTAGAGTACTGTAGTGTAGTGTAGTGTAGTGTAGAGTAGTGTAGGGTAGTGTAGTGGTATATAGTGTAGTGGTATATAGTGTAGTGGTATATAGTGTAGTGGTATATAGTGTAGTGTAGAGTAGTGTAGGGTAGTGTAGTGGTATATAGTGTAGTGGTATATAGTGTAGTGGTATATAGTGTAGTGGTATATAGTGTAGTGTAGTTAGTGGTCTGTAGTGCAGTGTAGATTAGAGTAGTGTAGTGTAGTGTAGAGTAGTGTAGTGGTATATAGTGTAGTGGTATATAGTGTAGTGTAGTTAGTGGTCTGTAGTGCAGTGTAGATTAGAGTAGTGTAGTGTAGTGTAGAGTAGTGTAGTGGTATATAGTGTAGTGGTCTGTAGTGTAGTGTAGTGGTCTGTAGTGTAGTGTAGAGTAGAGTAGAGTAGAGTAGTGGTATATAGTGTACTGGTCTGTAGTGTAGTGGTATATAGTGTAGTGGTCTGTAGTGTAGTGGTATATAGTGTAGTGGTCTGTAGTGTAGTGGTATATAGTGTAGTGGTCTGTAGTGTAGTGGTATATAGTGTAGTGGTCTGTAGTGTAGTGGTATATAGTGTAGAGTAGTGTAGAGTAGTGTAGTGGTATATAGTGTAGTGGTCTGTAGTGTAGTGGTATATAGTGTTGTGTAGTGTAGAGTAGTGTAGTGTAGAGTAGAGTAGAGTAGTGTAGTGGTATATAGTGTAGTGGTCTGTAGTGTAGTGGTATATAGTGTAGTGGTATATAGTGTAGAGTAGTGTAGTGTAGTGTAGTGTAGTGTAGTGGTATATAGTGTAGAGTAGTGTAGTGTAGTGTAGTGTAGTGGTATATAGTGTAGTGTAGTGTAGTGGTATATAGTGTAGAGTAGTGTAGTGTAGTGTAGTGGTATATAGTGTAGAGTAGTGTAGTGTAGTGTAGTGTAGTGGTATATAGTGTAGTGTAGTGTAGTGTAGTGGTATATAGTGTAGAGTAGTGTAGTGTAGTGTAGTGTAGTGTAGTGTAGTGGTATATAGTGTAGAGTAGTGTAGTGTAGTGTAGTGGTATATAGTGTAGAGTAGTGTAGTGTAGTGTAGTGTAGTGGTATATAGTGTAGAGTAGAGCAGTGTAGTGTAGTGGTATATAGTGTAGAGTAGTGTAGTGTAGTGTAGAGTAGTGTAGTGTAGTGGTATATAGTGTAGAGTAGTGTAGTGTAGTGTAGTGTAGTGTAGTGTAGTGTAGTGGTATATAGTGTAGAGTAGTGTAGTGTAGTGTAGTGTAGTGTAGTGTAGTGGTATATAGTGTAGAGTAGTGTAGTGTAGTGTAGTGTAGTGTAGTGTAGTGTAGTGGTATATAGTGTAGAGTAGTGTAGTGGTATATAGTGTAGTGGTATATAGTGTAGTGTAGAGTAGTGTAGTGTAGAGTAGTGTAGTGTAGTGTAGTGTAGTGTAGTGTAGTTTAGTGTAGTGTAGTGTAGTGGTATATAGTGTAGAGTAGTGTAGTGTAGTGGTATATAGTGTAGTGTAGTGTAGTGTAGTGTAGAGTAGTGTAGTGTAGCTGTATATAGTGTAGAGTAGTGTAGTGTAGTGGTATATAGTGTAGAGTAGTGTAGTGTAGTGTAGTGGTATATAGTGTAGAGTAGTGTAGTGTAGTGTAGTGGTATATAGTGTAGAGTAGTGTAGTGTAGTGGTATATAGTGTAGTGGTATATAGTGTAGTGTAGAGTAGTGTAGAGTAGTGTAGTGGTATATAGTGTAGAGTAGTGTAGTGTAGTGTAGTGGTATATAGTGTAGAGTAGTGTAGTGTAGTGTAGTGGTATATAGTGTAGAGTAGTGTAGTGGTATATAGTGTAGTGTAGAGCAGTGTAGTGGTATATAGTGTAGTGTAGAGTAGAGTAGTGGTATATAGTGTAGTGTAGAGAAGTGTAGTGTAGTGGTATATCGTGTAGTGTAGAGTAGAGTAGAGTAGAGTAGTGGTATATAGTGTAGTTTAGTGGTATATAGTGTAGTGTAGTGGTATATAGTGTAGAGTAGTGTAGTGTAGTGTAGTGGTATATAGTGTAGTGTAGAGTAGTGTAGAGTAGTGTAGTGGTATATAGTGTAGTGTAGAGCAGTGTAGTGTAGTGATATATAGTGTAGTGTAGTGTAGTGTAGAGTAGTGTAGTGTAGAGTAGTGTAGTGTAGTGGTATATAGTGTAGTGTAGTGTAGAGTAGTGTAGTGTAGAGTAGTGTAGTGTAGTGTAGTGGTATATAGTGTAGTGTAGTCAAGAGTAGTGGTATATAGTGTAGTGTAGAGCAGTGTAGTGTAGTGGTATATAGTGTAGTGTAGAGTAGTGTAGTGTAGTGTAGTGGTATATAGTGTAGTGTAGAGTAGTGTAGTGTAGTGGTATATAGTGTAGTGTAGAGTAGTGTAGTGTAGTGGTATATAGTGTAGTGTAGTGTAGAGTAGTGGTATATAGTGTAGTGTAGAGCAGTGTAGTGTAGTGGTATATAGTGTAGTGTAGAGTAGTGTAGTGTAGTGTAGTGGTATATAGTGTAGTGTAGAGTAGTGTAGTGTAGTGGTATATAGTGTAGTGTAGAGTAGTGTAGTGTATTGGTATATAGTGTAGTGTAGAGTAGTGTAGTGTAGTGGTATATAGTGTAGTGTAGTGTAGAGTAGTGTTGTGTAGTGGTATATAGTGTAGTGTAGAGTAGTGTAGTGTAGTGGTATATAGTGTAGTGTAGTGTAGAGTAGTGGTATATAGTGTAGTGTAGAGCAGTGTAGTGTAGTGGTATATAGTGTAGTGTAGAGTAGTGTAGTGTAGTGTAGTGGTATATAGTGTAGTGTAGAGTAGTGTAGTGTAGTGGTATATAGTGTAGTGTAGTGTAGTGTAGTGTAGTGTAGTGTAGTGGTATATAGTGTAGTGTAGTGTAGTGTAGTGGTATATAGTGTAGTGTAGAGTAGTGTAGTGTAGTGGTATATAGTGTAGAGTAGTGTAGTGTAGTGTAGTGTACAGCAGTGTAGTGTAGTGGTATATAGTGTAGTGTAGAGTAGTGTAGTGTAGTGTAGTGTAGTGTAGTGGTATATAGTGTAGTGTAGAGTAGTGTAGTGTAGTGGTATATAGTGTAGTGTAGAGTAGTGTAGTGTAGTGGTATATAGTGTAGTGTAGTGTAGTGGTATATAGTGTAGTGTAGAGTAGTGTAGTGTAGTGGTATATAGTGTAGTGTAGTGTAGTGTAGTGTAGTGTAGTGTAGTGTAGTGTAGTGTAGTGGTATATAGTGTAGTGTAGTGTAGTGTAGTGTAGTGTAGTGTAGTGTAGTGGTATATAGTGTAGTGGTATATAGTGTAGTGTAGAGTAGTGTAGTGTAGTGGTATATAGTGTAGTGTAGAGTAGTGTAGTTGTAGTGTAGTGGTATATAGTGTAGTGTAGAGTAGTGTAGTGTAGTGGTATATAGTGTAG
Source organism: Coregonus clupeaformis (assembly GCF_020615455.1). Taxonomy (NCBI): domain Eukaryota; kingdom Metazoa; phylum Chordata; class Actinopteri; order Salmoniformes; family Salmonidae; genus Coregonus; species Coregonus clupeaformis. Next base: position 9,150 of record NW_025537750.1, on the reverse strand, counting down.
TGTAGAGTAGTGTAGTGTAGTTATATAGTAGTAGAGTAGTGTAGTGTAGTGTAGAGCAGTGTAGTGTAGTGGTATATAGTGTAGTGTAGAGTAGTGTAGTGTAGTGTAGTGTAGTGTAGTGTAGTGTAGTGTAGTGGTATATAGTGTAGTGTAGAGTAGTGTAGTGTAGTGGTATATAGTGTAGTGTAGTGTAGAGTAGTGTAGTGTAGTGGTATATAGTGTAGTGTAGTGTAGTGGTATATAGTGTAGTGTAGAGTAGTGTAGTGTAGTGGTATATAGTGTAGTGTAGTGTAGTGTAGTGTAGTGGTATATAGTGTAGTGTAGTGTAGTGTAGTGTAGTGTAGTGGTATATAGTGTAGTGGTATATAGTGTAGTGTAGAGTAGTGTAGTGTAGTGGTATATAGTGTAGTGTAGAGTAGTGTAGTGTAGTGGTATATAGTGTAGTGTAGAGTAGTGTAGTGTAGTGGTATATAGTGTAGTGTAGTGTAGTGGTATATAGTGTAGTGTAGAGTAGTGTAGTGTAGTGGTATATAGTGTAGTGTAGTGTAGTGTAGTGTAGTGTAGTGTAGTGTAGTGGTATATAGTGTAGTGGTATATAGTGTAGTGTAGTGTAGTGTAGTGTAGTGTAGTGTAGTGGTATATAGTGTAGTGTAGTGTAGTGTAGTGTAGTGGTATATAGTGTAGTGTAGAGTAGTGTAGTGTAGTGGTATATAGTGTAGAGTAGTGTAGTGTAGAGTAGTGTAGTGTAGAGTAGTGTAGTGTAGTGTAGAGCAGTGTAGTGTAGTGGTATATAGTGTAGTGTAGAGTAGTGTAGTGTAGTGGTATATAGTGTAGTGTAGAGTAGTGTAGTGTAGTGGTATATAGTGTAGAGTAGTGTAGTGTAGTGTAGTGTTCCTATAGCAGATTATTATATGGCCAAATGGTCATCTATTGATCTGATTATTCTATGGATAAATGATCAAGATTTCACATGTATTGATTTGAGGCAACAGGGTATAATTAAAGCTTTTTTGCTCCTAATGTTCGCTGGTATGTGTTGGAATAATATGTTAATATGATCAGTAAAAAAAAAACTCATGAAACAGTTCCCTCTGATCAGATAACACTTGAATACTATAAATTGTCAATAGCTATCAAGTGGACTGTAATCTTTTGAATGCTGTCCTTTCCATCAAAGGTAGCCCATTTACCATCAGGCTACATGTGGTGTATCACCTGTCCATTATATGTGCACTCAATCTACTTGTGCCTAAAGTACCTTAGACTCTTAACATTTATTTGTAACAAAGTCGATACTCCTCAAAACGTCATACAGTGTTGCTGAATAAAGTGATAAAAAGGGGAAACTGTCATCCCAGAAGAGAGCGGCAGAGAGGGGATAGACTGGGGGAGGGGAGCGGGTTGAATGGCCTGTCTGGCCATCCCCTCTGGCTCTCTATGCCTCTCCGGAAGCCCGACAGGCGGTGGGAATTGTAGTGCTTTTAAAACGGAGAAGATTGTTTTTCTCTTGTAATAGGAGCGTATGTGAGAATCATATTTTCCCCGGTGTAACTTCTGTTGAGTGAAGGGATTGGATAATCGTAGAGTTTTTTGTTTTTTGGGGGGGGGTGGGGGGGGTTGATTACAGAAATATATTTCCCTACTTTGAAAATAAACTTCAAGATCCAAAATGCCTTGTTTCCTCTACGCAGTCCCTATCACTGCGAACGTGAGGATCAGATAGGGTGGGAAATGATTCTGGACCGTGAATATTCTCTGGCATTAAAACCATATTTTATTACCATAGAAAACGTTACATTATAACTTTAGACGCGTATTTGCTTAGTTTGAACGTGGTCCCATCCTGAAGTGACGATCTTGTGTAAGATTCGCAGAGATAAGAGCGTTTTGAACTCGGTTAGTTTCTGCTGCCTGTTGCTCAGCTGCGTCTGAAGAAAACCAGCATCGATAAGCGTCGGTTCTGTCTCTCCATCTGCAAAATGCCACGGGATAACAATACGTCTCTCATTCAGAAAATAGCCAGCCAAGCCAATATCACATTTAAAGATTTCAATGCATCCGCAATTGGGGACAACAAAGTATTCTTGGACAACCGGGGGGATCTAATCAACCTGCTGACCGAAGTCAGGGCTGCAGACCTGAAGATCGCGCAGATGAAACCGAACGGCTCCCATTCCGACCAAAGCCCACCCGTCACGTACATGCACATTTGCGAGACCGAGTCGTTCAGTATGGGGGTGTTTCTACTGAACAGCGGGGCTTCCATCCCGCTCCACGACCACCCGGGTATGAACGGGATGCTGAAAGTTCTATACGGGAAGGTCAGTATCAGGTGTTTTGACCTGTTGGATAAACCTCCGGCCCAGTCGGAGAGTGAGACCCAGTTCGACCCGCCGCTGCTGCCGTCCCAGAAGGACTGTCTGCGGCGAGCTGTGCTCAGGGCCACCACGTGGTTCACCCATGACAGTAGTCCGTGTATCTTAACCCCGCATAGGGAGAACCTGCATCAGATCGACGCGGTGGATGGACCTGCTGTCTTCCTCGACATCCTGGCACCTCCGTATGACCCGGAAGATGGGAGGGACTGTCATTATTATCAAGTCTTACAGACTGTTCCCGACGCAGACAGTAAGGTAGAGCCGCAGAAGGAGTGGGAGGAAGAGACGTGGTTACTAGAGATAGGCCAGCCTGATGGCTTCTGGTGTGGGGGTGAACCATACCTCGGGCCCAAGGTCTCCTTCTAATGTCTGTGTTGTAAAGGGAGGGATACCGGTGACCAAATAGGGGCGGCCAAATTACTTTCAAAATACTTTGAATCGTTTTGAGTGGGACATGATTTGGAGCAACTGAATGAACTGCAGGTGTCTTGGATATGTCTGGGATAGGCTTTTAATCACCTTATTAGTTTCAATATTGAACTTTCTATATCTCCTGCAAACTTCCAAAGAAGATGTTTTCATCCTGACCAGCCTCAGAAACATCCTATGCTCTTAACACCATTGTTTGTAACTGAATATATGATATGCCTTATGTGAGTATTGAATGTAAACTTTGAAAGCATTTATCATTTCTTGTTTCCAAGTGCACACTACATTTTATATCTTTCATTGATTTATTCCAAACACATATGTGTGTATGTAAACACTTATTCTAGCTTTGTTTATGCTTTAAGGCGTTTTTTTTGGACAGCTGAAAGTTCTACCTATAACCTTACTGCATATATATCAGGATATACATCCCCCTTCCTGTATCACTCCTCTGTTCTGATCACTCCTTCCTGTATCACTCCTCTGTTCTGATCACTCCTTCCTGTATCACTCCTCTGTTCTGATCACTCCTTCCTGTATCACTCCTCTGTTCTGATCACTCCTTCCTGTATCACTCCTCTGTTCTGATCACTCCTTCCTGTATCACTCCTCTGTTCTGATCACTCCTTCCTATCTGGTCAGTATATAGGCTACTGTATGTTTGTTTTAGATGGTTTTAGTTACTAAATGTTTGTGGAGCAATAAACTGTATAAGGTCCTTCATCAGTGTCATCAGTATCATCAGTGTCATCAGTATCATCAGTATCATCAGTGTCATCAGTGTCATCAGTATCATCAGTGTCATCAGTATCATCAGTGTCATCAGTGTCATCAGTGTCATCAGTATCATCAGTGTCATCAGTGTCATCAGTATCATCAGTGTCATCAGTATCATCAGTGTCATCAGTGTCAATAGTGTCATCAGTATCATCAGTGTCATCAGTGTCATCAGTGTCACCAGTGTCACCAGTGTCATCAGTGTCATCAGTATCATCAGTGTCATCAGTGTCATCAGTGTCATCAGTGTCATCAGTATCATCAGTGTCATCAGTGTCAATAGTGTCATCAGTGTCATCAGTGTCATCAGTATCATCAGTGTCATCAGTGTCATCAGTGTCAATAGTGTCATCAGTATCATCAGTATCATCAGTATCATCAGTGTCATCAGTGTCAATAGTGTCATCAGTGTCATCAGTATCATCAGTATCATCAGTGTCATCAGTATCATCAGTGTCATCAGTGTCAATAGTGTCATCAGTATCATCAGTATCATCAGTGTCATCAGTGTCAATAGTGTCATCAGTGTCATCAGTGTCATCAGTATCATCAGTATCATCAGTGTCATCAGTATCATCAGTATCATCAGTGTCATCAGTGTCAATAGTGTCATCAGTGTCATCAGTGTCATCAGTGTCATCAGTATCATCAGTATCATCAGTATCATCAGTATCATCAGTGTCATCAGTATCATCAGTATCATCAGTGTCATCAGTGTCATCAGTATCATCAGTGTCATCAGTGTCATCAGTGTCATCAGTGTCATCTAATTCCAGTCTATTGGAGCTGCCCTGCCTCTGCTGCAGGGTCCTAATGCCGGCCCATGGAAGGAATAGCCCAAATGCCCCAGTCTTCATGGTCACACCTGCCCTGCCCTTGACACGCTAGGCTGGTCAGCTCATAACTGGGATTATCAGCTATTCAGTATAATTACAGACAATTAGTCTGGACTCTGAGCTGTCAGCTGACGCAGTCTGTCATATCCATCTCATGAACAAGGGTTATTATGTCAGCCAGAGAAGAGATGTCATATCCATCTCATGAACAAGGGTCATTATGTCAGCCAGAGAAGAGATGTCATATCCATCTCATGAACAAGGGTCATTATGTCAGCCAGAGAAGAGATGTCATATCCATCTCATGAACAAGGGTTATTATGTCAGCCAGAGAAGAGATGTCATATCCATCTCATGAACAAGGGTTATTATGTCAGCCAGAGAAGAGATGTCATATCCATCTCATGAACAAGGGTTATTATGTCAGCCAGAGAAGAGATGTCATATCCATCTCATGAACAAGGGTCATTATGTCAGCCAGAGAAGAGATGTCATATCCATCTCATGAACAAGGGTCATTATGTCAGCCAGAGAAGAGATGTCATATCCATCTCATGAACAAGGGTCATTATGTCAGCCAGAGAAGAGATGTCATATCCATCTCATGAACAAGGGTTATTATGTCAGCCAGAGAAGAGATGTCATATCCATCTCATGAACAAGGGTCATTATGTCAGCCAGAGGAGATGTTGCAGTGGGGCTGGTATTGTGTCAGAGGAGATGTTGCAGTGGGGCTGTTATTGTGTCAGGAGATGTTGCAGTGGGGCTGTTATTGTGTCAGGAGATGTTGCAGTGGGGCTGTTATTGTGTCAGGAGATGTTGCAGTGGGGCTGGTATTGTGTCAGGAGATGTTTCAGTGGGGCTGTTATTGTGTCAGCCAGAGGAGATGTTGCAGTGGGGCTGTTATTGTGTCAGGAGATGTTGCAGTGGGGCTGTTATTGTGTCAGGAGATGTTGCAGTGGGGCTGTTATTGTGTCAGGAGATGTTGCAGTGGGGCTGTTATTGTGTCAGGAGATGTTGCAGTGGGGCTGTTATTGTGTCAGCCAGAGGAGATGTTGCAGTGGGGCTGGTATTGTGTCGGGAGATGTTGCAGTGGGGCTGTTATTGTGTCAGGAGATGTTGCAGTGGGCTGTTATTGTGTCAGGAGATGTTGCAGTGGGGTTGTTATTGTGTCAGGAGATGTTGCAGTGGGGCTGGTATTGTGTCAGGAGATGTTGCAGTGGGGCTGTTATTGTGTCAGGAGATGTTGCAGTGGGCTGTTATTGTGTCAGGAGATGTTGCAGTGGGGCTGTTATTGTGTCAGGAGATGTTGCAGTGGGGCTGGTATTGTGTCAGGAGATGTTGCAGTGGGGCTGTTATTGTGTCAGGAGATGTTGCAGTGGGGCTGTTATTGTGTCAGGAGATGTTGCAGTGGGGCTGTTATTGTGTCAGGAGATGTTGCAGTGGGGCTGGTATTGTGTCAGGAGATGTTGCAGTGGGGCTGTTATTGTGTCAGGAGATGTTGCAGTGGGGCTGTTATTGTGTCAGGAGATGTTGCAGTGGGGCTGGTATTGTGTCAGGAGATGTTGCAGTGGGGCTGGTATTGTGTCAGGAGATGTTGCAGTGGGGCTGTTATTGTGTCAGGAGATGTTGCAGTGGGGCTGTTATTGTGTCAGGAGATGTTGCAGTGGGGCTGTTATTGTGTCAGGAGATGTTGCAGTGGGGCTGGTATTGTGTCAGGAGATGTTGCAGTGGGGCTGTTATTGTGTCAGGAGATGTTTCAGTGGGGCTGTTATTGTGTCAGGAGATGTTGCAGTGGGGCTGGTATTGTGTCAGGAGATGTTGCAGTGGGGCTGTTATTGTGTCAGGAGATGTTTCAGTGGGGCTGTTATTGTGTCAGGAGATGTTTCAGTGGGGCTGTTATTGTGTCAGGAGATGTTGCAGTGGGGCTGTTATTGTGTCAGGAGATGTTGCAGTGGGGCTGTTATTGTGTCAGGAGATGTTGCAGTGGGGCTGTTATTGTGTCAGGAGATGTTGCAGTGGGGCTGTTATTGTGTCAGGAGATGTTGCAGTGGGGCTGGTATTGTGTCAGGAGATGTTGCAGTGGGGCTGGTATTGTGTCAGGAGATGTTGCAGTGGGGCTGTTATTGTGTCAGGAGATGTTTCAGTGGGGCTGTTATTGTGTCAGGAGATGTTTCAGTGGGGCTGTTATTGTGTCAGGAGATGTTGCAGTGGGGCTGTTATTGTGTCAGGAGATGTTGCAGTGGGGCTGTTATTGTGTCAGGAGATGTTGCAGTGGGGCTGTTATTGTGTCAGGAGATGTTGCAGTGGGGCTGTTTGTGTCAGGAGATGTTGCAGTGGGGCTGTTATTGTGTCAGGAGATGTTGCAGTGGGGCTGTTATTGTGTCCAGGAGATGTTTCAGTGGGGCTGTTATTGTGTCAGGAGATGTTGCAGTGGGGCTGTTATTGTGTCAGGAGATGTTGCAGTGGGGGCTGTTATTGTGTCAGGAGATGTTTCAGTGGGGCTGTTATTGTGTCAGGAGATGTTGCAAGTGGGGCTGTTATTGTGTCAGGAGATGTTGCAGTGGGGCTGTTATTGTGTCAGGAGATGTTGCAGTGGGGCTGTTATTGTGTCAGGAGATGTTGCAGTGGGGCTGTTATTGTGTCAGGAGATGTTGCAGTGGGGCTGTTATTGTGTCAGGAGATGTTGCAGTGGGGCTGTTATTGTGTCAGGAGATGTTTCAGTGGGGCTGGTATTGTGTCAGGAGATGTTGCAGTGGGGCTGTTATTGTGTCAGCCAGAGGAGATGTTGCAGTGGGGCTGTTATTGTGTCAGCCAGAGGAGATGTTGCAGTGGGGCTGTTATTGTGTCAGGAGATGTTGCAGTGGGGCTGTTATTGTGTTCAATACAGAGGTCAGTCTGATGCTGTACTTCAGTTCTATGTTGTTGTTGTGATGTCCTCTCTGGAAGAACACCCCACATAACTCATGTCTATGAAATATACATATCTTCCTGGGGTTTATTATGGATCCCCATTATTTCCTGCCAAGGCAGCAGCTACTCTTCCTGGGGTTTATTATGGATCCCCATTATTTCCTGCCAAGGCAGCAGCTACTCTTCCTGGGGTTAAGTGTGGAACCCCATTAGTTCCTGCCAAGGCAGCAGCTACTCTTCCTGGGGTTTATTATGGATCCCCATTAGTTCCTGCCAAGGCAGCAGCTACTCTTCCTGGGGTTTATTATGGATCCCCATTATTTCCTGCCAAGGCAGCAGCTACTCTTCCTGGGGTTTATTATGGATCCCCATTAGTTCCTGCCAAGGCAGCAGCTACTCTTCCTGGGGGTTTATTATGGATCCCCATTAGTTCCTGCCAAGGCAGCAGCTACTCTTCCTGGGGTTTATTATGGATCCCCATTAGTTCCTGCCAAGGCAGCAGCTACTCTTCCTGGGGTTTATTATGGATCCCCATTAGTTCCTGCCAAGGCAGCAGCTGCTCTTCCTGGGGTTTATTATGGATCCCCATTAGTTCCTGCCAAGGCAGCAGCTACTCTTCCTGGGGTTTATTATGGATCCCCATTAGTTCCTGCCAAGGCAGCAGCTACTCTTCCTGGGGTTTATTGTGGATCCCCATTAGTTCCTGCCAAGGCAGCAGCTACTCTTCCTGTGGTTTATTATGGATCCCCATTAGTTCCTGCCAAGGCAGCAGCTACTCTTCCTGGGGTTTATTATGGATCCCCATTAGTTCCTGCCAAGGCAGCAGCTACTCTTCCATGGATCCATTAAGGCACTTACATTACATATAAAACAAAAGATTAAACAGTACATCATATAACATTACTACCCCACTACATATCTACAATACAAAATGTATAATACCACCGTACAACAATATTACAATGAATGTGTGTGTAGAGTGTGTGTGCTAGCGTGTGTCTGTACCTGTGTGTGTGTCTCTTCACAGTCCCCGCTGTTCCATAAGGTGGATTTTTATCTGGTTTTTAAATCTGATTATACTGCTTGCATCAGTTATCCCTGATGTGGAATAGAGTTCCATGTAATCATGGCTCTATGTAGTACTGTGCGCCTCCCATAGTCTGTTCTGGACTTGGGGACTGTGAAGAGACCTCTGGTGGCATGTCTTGTGGGGTATGCATGGGTGTCTGAGCTGTGTGCCAGTAGTTCAAACAGACAGCTCAGTGCATTCAGCTTGTCAGCACTTCTTACAAAAACAAGTAGTGATGAAGTCAATCTCTCCTCCACTTTGAGCCATGAGAGATTGACATGCATATTATTAATGTTAGCTCTCCCAGCCGTGCTGCCCTGTTCTGAGCCAATTGTATGTCCCTCTTTGTGGCACCTGATCACATGACTGAACAGTAGTCCAGGTGCGACAAAACTAGAGCCTGTAGGACCTGCCTTGTTGATAGTGCTGTTAAGAAGGCAGAGCAGCGCAGCGCTTTATTATGGACAGACTTCCCCCCGTCTTAGCTACTGTTGTATCAACATGTTTCGACCATGACATGAATGACTTTGACAGACAGTTTGTTGATGACATTTAACTCCCATTTAAAGTTGTGTAGGCCTATCTTTGATTGGGTGATCTGAAACACATGATCTACTATCTCATGGATATGTTTCATGTATGTTTCATGACAAGTCATCCTTTAGGTCGCTGGTAGAAAGTCCATTATCTTTTCTGTTGACTGTATCATTATTTTACTCTATAAAGTGACCTTTACAGTATCCAACCT
>NW_025537749.1:0-28131 GCF_020615455.1 Coregonus clupeaformis | reverse complement strand
TACAACAGGACTTTCTGTCATGATAATCTCTCAAAAGCTACAAAAAAAATGGTTTCTGTGTTCAGGTTCAGGTCTAAGTAACCGGGAAGCTGCTGCTGCTTCTGAAGACACCAACCAGGAGAGGGAGGAGAGAGAAACAGGGGAGGGAGGAAACCCAGGGGAAAGAAGACAGCACAACATGAAGATGGTGAGATCATAACCAAACTCTGCCTGTCTGTCTGCCTGCCTGCCTGTCTGCCTGTCTGTCTGCCTGCCTGCCTGTCTGCCTGCCTGTCTGCCTGCCTGCCTGCCTGCCTGTCTGCCTGCCTGTCTGCCTGCCTGCCTGTCTGCCTGCCTGTCTGCCTGCCTGCCTGTCTGCCTGCCTGTCTGTCTGTCTGTCTGCCTGTCTGTCTGTCTGTCTGTCTGTCTGCCTGCCTGCCTGCCTGTCTGCCTGCCTGTCTGCCTGCCTGTCTGTCTGTCTGTCTGTCTGTCTGTCTGTCTGCCTGCCTGTCTGTCTGTCTGTCTGTGTTTGTAGTAGACAGCTGGATCACTTCCTTCTCTGCATCTTCTCAGAGGAGCCTGATGAGTCCTGGGACTATGGGCTGAGGGATGCACTCTACACCGCCTGTAAGATTGGAGACCTGGACACCCTCATCAGCCTTCTACCAGTGAGGAGGGGAGAGCAGGGTGGAGGCAAGGAGGAGGACCAGGGAGACCAGGCTGGACAGAGGGAGGACCAGGGAGACCAGGCTGGACACAGGGAGGACCAGGGAGACCAGGCTGGACACAGGGAGGACCAGGGAGACCAGGCTGGACAGAGGGAGGACCAGGGAGACCAGGCTGGACAGAGGGAGGACCAGGGAGACCAGGCTGGACAGAGGGAGGACCAGGGAGACCAGGCTGGACAGAGGGAGGACCAGGGAGAGCAGGGTGCAAAGCAAGAGGGAGAGGAGGAGGAGAAGAGCTGCTCTTCCCAGGACCCTGCAGCCCTGAGTCCACTAGCCCTACTCAACCAGCCCATAGACTCCTCCGGCTTCACTCTGCTCCATGTGGCCTCAGCAGCGGGACAGAAAGGAGTGGCCCAGATGCTGATGGATGCAGGCAGCAACCCGGCATGCAAGTAATGAACCATATATATATATTTATGTTAGGCTTGAGCGGTATACCCTAGATATCGTATACCGGGGTATTTGGAAATAGCCATGGGATGGTTTTCAATACATTGTAATATTTGTAGCTGCTTTTTAAGGACATACAGTGGGGAGAACAAGTATTTGATACACTGCCGATTTTGCAGGTTTTCCTACTTACAAAGCATGTAGAGGTCTGTAATTTTTATCATAGGTACACTTCAACTGTGAGAGACGGAATCTAAAACAAAAATCCAGGAAATCACATTGTATGATTTTTAAGTAATTAATTTGCATTTTATTGCGTGGGTTTGAGCCCATAGGAGACGTTGTTGCCGGTGATGTCTGGTGAGGACCTGCCTTTCAACAGGCCTACAAGCCCTCAGTACAGCCTCTCTCAGCCTATTGCGGACAGTCTGAGCACTGATGGAGGGATTGTGCGTTCCTGGTGTGACTCGGGCAGTTGTTGTTGCCATCCTGTACCTGTCCCTTAGGTGTGATGTTCAGATGTACCCGATCCTGTGCAGGTGTTGTTACACGTGGTCTGCCACTGCGAGGACGATCAGCTGTCCGTCCTGTCTCCCTGTAGCGCTGTCTTAGGCGTCTCACAGTACAGCCATTGCAATTTATTGCCCTGGCCACATCTGCAGTCCTCATGCCTCCTTGCAGCATGCCTAAGGCACGTTCACGCAGATGAGCAGGGACCCCTGGGCATCTTTCTTTTGGTGTTTTTCAGAGTCAGTAGAAAGGCCTCTTTAGTGTCCTAAGTTTTCATAACAGTGACTTAATTGCCTACCGTCCCTGTAAGCTGTTAGTGTCTTAACGACCGTTCCACAGGTGCATGTTCATTAATTGTTTATGGTTCATTGAACAAGCACTGGGAAACAGTGTTTAAACCCTTTACAATGAAGATCTGTGAAGTTATTTGAATTTTTATTAATTATCTTTGAAAGACAGGGTCCTGAAAAAGGGACATTTCTTTTTTTGCTGAGTTTATATATATATATATATATATATATATATATATATATATATAAATAAACACACACACAGAACAAGGGGGCATGGATCAGGCTGTTCATTGTGGCCTGTGGAATGTTGTCCCACTCCTCTTCAATGGCTTTTCCAACAGTCTTGAAGGAGTTCCCACATGTGCTGAGCACTTGTTGGCTGCTTTTCATTCACTCTGCGGTCCGACTCATCCCAAACCATCTCAATTGGGTTGAGGTCGGGGGATTGTAGAGGCCAGGTCATCTGATGCAGCACTCCATCACTCTCCTTCTTGGTAAAATAGCCCTTACACAGCCTGAAGGTGTGTTGGGTCATTGTCCTGTTGAAAAACAAATGATAGTCTCACTAAGCCCAAACCAGATGGGATGGCGTATCGCTGCAGAATGCTGTGGTAGCCATGCTGGTTAAGTGTGCCTTGAATTCTAAATCAATCACAGACCATGTAACCAGCAAAGCACCATCACACCTCCTCCTCCATGCTTCACGGTGGGAACCACACATGCGGAGATCATCCGTTCACCTACTCTGCGTCTCACAAAGACACAGTGGTTGGAACCAAAAATCTCAAATTTAGACTTATCAAACCAAAGGACAGATTTCCACCGGTCTAATGTCCATTGCTCGTGTTTCTTGGCCCAAGCAAGTCTCTTCTTATTGGTGTCCTTTAATAGTGGTTTCTTTGCAGCAATTCGACCATGAAGCCCCTGATTCACGAGTCTCCCTCTGAACAGTTGATGTTGAGATGTGTCTGTTACTTGAACTCTGAAGAATTTATTTGGGCTGTAATTTCTGGAGGCTGGTAACTCTAATGAACTTATCCTCTGCAGCAGAGGTAACTCTGGGTCTTCCATTCCTGTGGCGGTCCTCATGAGAGCCAGTTTCATCATAGCGCTTGATGATTTTTGCGACTGCACTTGACGAAACTTTCAAAGTTCTTGAAATTTTCCGGATTGACTGACCTTCATGTCTTAAAGTAATGATGGACTGTCGTTTCTCTTTGCTTATTTGAACTGTTCTTGACATAATATGGACTTGGTCTTTTACCAAACAGGGCTATCTTCTGTATATGCCTTGCAAAAGTATTCATCCCCCTTGGCGTTTTTCCTATTTTGTTGCATTACAACCTGTAATTTAAATGGATTTTTATTTGGATTTCATGTAATGGACATACACTATTTTGTGTATGTGAAATGAAAAAAATTACTTTTTAAAAAATAACGGAAAAGTGGTGCGTGCATATGTATTCACCCCCTTTGCTATGAAGCCCCTAAATAAGATATAGTGCAACCAATTACCTTCAGAAGTCACATAATTAGTTAGATTGCACACAGGTGGACTTTATTTAAGTGTCACATGATCTGTCACATGATCTCAGTATATATACACACCTGTTCTGAAAGGCCCCAGAGTCTGCAACACCCATAAGCAAGGGGCATCATCAAGCAAGCGGCACCATGAAGACCAAGGAGCTCTCCAAACAGGTCAGGGACAAAGTTGTGGAGGAGTACAGATCAGGGTTGGGTTATAAAAAAAATATCCGAAACGTTGAACATCCCACAGAGCACCATTTAAAATCCATTATAAAAAAATGGAAAGAATATTGCACCACAACAAACCTGCCAAGAGAGGGCCGCCCACCAAAACTCACGGACCAGGCAAGGAGGGCATTAATCAGAGAGGCATCAAAGAGACCAAAGGTAACCCTGAAGGAGCTGCAAAGCTCCACAGCGGAGAGATGGCGTATCTGTCCATAGAACCACTTTAAGCCGTACACTCCACAGAGCTGGGCTTACGGAAGAGTGGCCAGAAAAGCCATTGCTTAAAGAAAAAAGTAAGCAAACACGTTTGAGTGTTCGCCAAAAGGCATGGGAGACTCCCCAAACATATGGAAGAAGGTACTCTGGTCAGATGAGACTAAAACGGAGCTTTTTGGCCATCAAGGAAAACGCTATGTCTAGCGCAAACCCAACACCTCTCATCACCCCGAGAACATCATCCCCACAGTGAAGGATGGTGGTGGCAGCATCATGCTGTAGGGATGTTTTTTATCGGCAGGGACTGGGAAACTAGTCAGAATTGAAGGAATGATGGATGGTGCTAAAATACAGGGAAATTCTTGAGGGAAATCTGTTTCAGTCTTCCAGAGATTTGAGACTGGGACGGAGGTTCACCTTCCAGCAGGACAATGACCCTAAGCATACTGCTAAAGCAACACTTGAGTGGTTTAAGGGGAAACATTTAAATGTCTTTGAATGGCCTAGTCAAAGCCCAGACCTCAATCCAATTGAGAATCTGTGGTATGACTTAAAGATTGCTGTACACCAGCGGAACCCATCCAACTTGAAGGAGCTGGAGCAGTTTTGCTTGAAAAATTGGCAAAAATCCCAGTGGCTAGATGTGCCAAGCTTATAGAAACATACCCCAAGAGACTTGCAGCTGTAATTGCTGCAAAAGGTGGCTCTACATAGTATTGACTTTGTTTCACAATAAAAAATATTTTGCATCTTCCAAGTGGTAGGCATGTTGTGTAAATCAAATGATACAAACCCCCAAAAAAATCAATTTTAATTCCAGGTTGTAAGGCAACAAAATGAGAAAAATGCCAAGGGGGGTGAATACTTTCGCAAGCCACTGTGTCTTCTGTATACCCCCCCTACCTTGTCACAACACAACTGATTGGCTCAGACGCATTAAGAAGGAAATAAATTCCACAAATTAACTTTTAAGAAGGCACACCTGTTAATTGAAATGCATTCCAGGTGACTACGTCATGAAGCTGGTTGAGAGAATGCCAAGAGTGTGCAAAGCTGTCATCAAGGCAAAGAGTGGCTATTTGAAGAATCATAAATATAACATATATTTTGATTTGTTTAACACTTTTATGGTTACTACATGATTCCATATGCGTTATTTCATAGTTTTGATGTCTTCACTATTATTCTACAATGTAGAAAATAGTAAAAATAAAGAAAAACCCTTGAATGAGTAGGTGTGTCCAAACTTTTGACTGGTAGTGTATGTGTGTATTTATTTGTAATTTTTTGTGTGATTGTCTTTCAATGAAAAGCACGTTGTAAATTGAATGTATTATTATAACAAGCTCAATAAAACTGTATTGTTTATATGCTATAAAAAGAGAGGAAACGTTAATGGTGTCGACGCTGTTTTTGTGTCCACAGAGACAAGAAAGGCCAGACTCCCTACATCGTTGCTCCTGACAAGGACACTAGAAACATGTTTAGAAAGTACATGGCTGATCACCCCGACAAATACAACTACAGCAGGGCTCAGGTAATACAACTACAGCAGGGCTCAGGTAATACAACTACAGCAGGGCTCAGGTAATACAACTACAGCAGGGCTCAGGTAATACAACTACAGCAGGGCTCAGGTAATACAACTACAGCAGGGCTCAGGTAATACAACTACAGCAGGGCTCAGGTAATACAACTACAGCAAGGCTCAGGTAAGATGCTGTTCCTTTAGTGACACACAGGAGCCAGTCGCATTCGAACTGAGGAACACTTTCTGTCAAGGAAACAAACAGTGAGCGATCAATTGTCCAAAGATGTACAGTACTCGGACATTTAGGGAGAGTAGTGTGGGATAAAGCCGTGAAGTGGAACCATCCAGTATGTTGGTCCTAACAGCCAGTCAGAGGACACGTTCTGCAGGGATACACTTTTTGTCAATCACACTGAATAAACCAATGGGGATTGTATTGTTCTAAGAGTTAGCTAGACGGAGAAGTACCTGGGTCATTTCACATGAGGAGCAAGGACACATTTCAAGCACACGAAGTAACATTTTTATAAAACAATGAGCATTAAAATTGTCCAAAGATGTACATAGAAATGTTTGAGCATTTTGTGATACAGCAGGGAAGTCTAACGTTGGGTCTATTCCCTTAAGGTTCCCGGGCCGCTGACAGCAGAGTTGGAGTCCCAGAAGACGGAGAAGAAAAAGGCCCAGAAAGCAGCAAAGAAAAAGAGGGAGAAAGAGCAGAAGGAGGAGAGGAGACGACTAGAGATGGAGGTCGAGGAGAAGAAAAGATTTGCCTCCTTAAGCGATCGAGAGAAGGTATGAAAACAGATTATTATTATTTTTTGTTAAAACAAGTTTTTTCAAAACGAGCAGCTCGACTGTCAAATTTCCACCCACAGAGAGCACTGGCTGCAGAGAAGAGGCTGGCAGACCATAAGGCATCAACAGGGGGAGACCTTTCAAACTCCAGGTAACATTACTAAGACATTACTAACATTATTAAGACCGCAGCCATTAGTCAAACAACCTTCTCTTTGACTCACTGAACACAAAACAATGTTAGACAAATGAATACAACACATTACTCAAAGTGCAAATAGCAGAACAGCCTGTCTCTGTACTGTAGGCAAACGTTACTCTGTATTGGCTCAACTTGTGAGTTAGTTTAGTGTCTACTGTTGTGTTCTCTCCTGTCATATACCGTCTAGTGTCTACTGTTGTGTTCTCTCCTGTCATATACCGTCTAGTGTCTACTGTTGTGTTCTCTCCTGTCATATACCGCTCTAGTGTCTACTGTTGTGTTCTCTCCTGTCATATACCGTCTAGTGTCTACTGTTGTGTTCTCTCCTGTCATATACCGTCTAGTGTCTACTGTTGTGTTCTCTCCTGTCATATACCGTCTAGTGTCTACTGTTGTGTTCTCTCCTGTCATATACCGTCTAGTGTCTACTGTTGTGTTCTCTCCTGTCATATACCCGTCCTAGTGTCTACTGTTCTCTCCTCTACCAGGCGGTGTTGGCAGTGTGGGGGAGTCCCTGGTGGGAAAGGTCCCGTTTCAATACCTGGACTTCAGCTTCTTCGCACCCCTCGCTGTGTCCAGGAGCACCGCAAGGCTAATGTGGCTAACTGGAGCAAAGCAGGAAACTAAAACACCCGACAATAACATTGCTACTTACAGGTCCTGACATATGACCATAACAGCCTCAGCCTAACCTTAAACTCTGCTGTGTTCAGGAGCACCGCAAGGCTAATGTGGCTAACTGGAGCAAAGCAGGAAACTAAACACCAGACAATAACATTGCTACTTACAGGTCCTGACATATGACCATAACAGCCTCAGCCTAACCTTAAACTCTGCTGTGTTCAGGAGCACCGCAAGGCTAATGTGGCTAACTGGAGCGAAGCAGGAAACTAAACACCAGACAATAACATTGCTACTTACAGGTCCTGACATATGACCATAACAGACTCAGCCTAACCTTAAACTCTGCTGTGTTCAGGAGCACCGCAAGGCTAATGTGGCTAACTGGAGCAAAGCAGGAAACTAAACACCAGACAATAACATTGCTACTTACAGGTCCTGACATATGACCATAACAGACTCAGCCTAACCTTAAACTCTGCTGTGTTCAGGAGCACCGCAAGGCTAATGTGGCTAACTGGAGCAAAGCCGGAAACTAAAACACCCGACAATAACATTGCTACTTACAGGTCCTGACATATGACCATAACAGCCTCAGCCTAACCTTAAACTCTGCTGTGTCCAGGAGCACCGCAAGGCTAATGTGGCTAACTGGAGCGAAGCAGACAGGAGAGAGCATTGAGTAAAGGAGGAAACTGACTTTCCACCACAAAAACTCACGGACCAGTCAAAGGAGGCAGAGCTGATGGCTCCTCTAGGTCTGAACCGGGTCAACTGGTGTCAAATTAAATAATAATAAACGATATTAATTCAACTGTACATGGATGAAATGCTGTTTATTAATGTACAGTGTACACACTACGTTTTTTAAGAAAATGATTTATTAAAAAGGTATCTAGTAAAGTGCAAACAGAGGCAGCATTTGACAGAAGCATCATATTTACAGCATCTCATGTTATTAAATCATGTCAAAACAATGATTACCATAACTGTCATCTATTTATTAATGAGCTTAACACTGAAAACCAAACCTTATGTTTCCTTTAAACAGATCATCATATTTGCTTCCTGAAGATGTAGCAGAGAAAGGGGTTCAGAAACTGAAAGTCTGGCTCAGCAGTTGTTACATTTGTTATAGTCTAAGTAAGTCACTCTAGAAAAGTCTGCTGAAATGAATTGATTGATACAGGATATACTACTAATACATTGATTGATAGACGAGTATTAGCTGATGCTGGTTGGACAGAGACTTATTCGGAGGGATTGATTGGCTGTCTGTCGTCTCTGCTGTATGTTTCCCTTGCTGGGATTGGCTGTGTCAACTATGAAGAAGCTGATTTATCCGAGGTGTCATGTCTTGCCAGCGGTGCAAAAAAGGAGACCCTGGTGTGTCTGCTGTCTTCTGCCTGTTGACCTGCTGTAGCTGTGGTGTCATGTCTTGCCAGCGGTGCTGCTGAGCTGGGGCCGGTCCATAAAGAGGACCCTGGTGTGTGGAGGGGCCCTCTCTAGCTCCAGGACTGTGATGTTGTTGGGCTGGGTGGGGCTGAGCAGGGGCCCCGGGACGTACAGGGTCTGCTGGGGACCTCTCTTAGGCCAATACCTTCCCAGGTTCATCCCGTTGATCCACACTTGGCCCTGGGAACGGCGGAGAGGCAGAGGGGAGACAGTCAGTTCTCAACGCAGAACTGGCATGTCGTCAGTGGAGGATTTGACCCTATATGCTTAACCCCAAGAAGGAACTGATAGTGAACACGGAGGACATACATCTGTTTGACTCTTGTTTTTCGAGAGCCATTGTGTTCATAGATCTCCATATTGGGGAAGTACTACCGTAGTATTTCTGTAATAGTAAGCCACGGTAAATAGACTCCGTAGTATTAACTCAGTATTGATTATGTCCTCACCTTGGTCCATTCATTGAGCCGGAGAAAGGTGTCCCAGGCCAGACCGTTGGGAGGCAGGGTGCCCTGGTAGAAGACTGGCCCATCTGAGGGCCCTCTGACTGGGCCGGGCGGGGAGCGTCGCTGGCCTGACTGTGGCCATCCGGAGCGATGGCTCCGCAATGTCCAGAGGGTAGATCTGCCAGTCGGTCAGCACATCTTCACCCAGGACCAGGTTACTCAACAGGCCCTGCAAAATACAGACATGACCAAGGGATCAACTAAGTCTCAATTCCTTAGCCTGAGTGCCAGTCTGTTTTGTGCCTTTGCCAACTCATTGTCATGATGATCCTCTGCACTCTCCACTGGGTCCCAGTTAAGACCCTGGGCTTGCAGCAGAACATTGAAGGTGAGACCAGGTGTGTCCCTTCCTTAGCCAGAGTGCCAGTCCGGTTGTCAGGCCAACTCCTTTCTACTCTTCGTCATGAGATGTTTGGCTTGGCAAGGACACAAACAGATCTGGGATTGGCTATACATTCCTTGCAAAAGTTTACTAATACTTACGTGAACATTCCTATTGTAGACTCCAATAACTTCATCGTTTCTCTTGGATATTGGAGTGTGGACCTTTGTGTGACCAGCGCCTCACTCACTACCATAAATCTTAAACTGCTAAAACCTATTTTATTCAGATAAAGATAGAAACACGTGTCTGTGTGTCTACTGAGGTTGATGTAGACTTGCCTTGAAGTCGTTGATCTTGCTGCCAAAGTTGACCCGTCCCATGTTCTCCACTAGAACATCGATCTGGTCCCCCTCCTTCCCTGTTACGTTCATCACCAGAGTCGTGTCTCTCTCCAGCAGCCCCTGGAAAACCTGTATATAGGAGCAGGTCACAACCTCTGTACAACATGCTGACAGGACAAAACCATCACACAACCTCTGTACAACATGCTGACAGGACAAAACCATCACACAACCTGTGTAAAAAAAAACACCCAATCGAATACTTATGGGAGATTCTGGAGCGGCGCCTGACGTACTGACCACAGCTCGCGTTGCAAAATAAACGTACACATACATGTTATTCAATCATTTCATCCAAACTGCTCGTCTGCGTAGCCAGGCGCTAAAATAGAACTTGGTTCTATTTGTGACGCTTGACGCGCTGCAAGTCCCACCTCTCCCATCTCCTCATTGGTTTTTAGGAGCCTATACCCACGTGGGTGTGTTATGGATACAGGTATCCTGTGTCTTTTTGTGTTTTGCCTCTCCTTCTGCCCTAATCACAGGTGTCCTGTATGTTCCTGACTGGTGGTCGTTGGGGTGTCTGCTGATTGCTGAGGTGGACCAATCAGTGGACATTCCTCTGCATTGCAAAGCCAAGTCAGTTGTGTTTGTAGAGAGAGGCTATTTCCGTATGTGAGTATGGATACTGTGGTGTCCTGTGTACGCTGTTTGGTAACTTTGTGTGTTTCTGGGAAAAGGGGAGTTTAAGCTAGTTGCCCTTGGGCGTACATTACCCGTAGGAAGAAAACGGTCTAAAAACACTAGTTAGACCTGAGCGGACCACCCACTGTACTTTTGTATGGTAGCAGTAGCCTAGCGGTTCTTGAGGCAGGCAAGATCAGTTTAGTTTTTTTTTTACACTATTGCGTCATTTCTTGGGTCCTGCTCAGCCCTTTTTCCCAAACCTTTACCGTGTGTTCCAAAATAAACCTTTTATGTTTGACGGTAGTTTATGGTTGTCGTGTAGTTTTTGTTCTCACTGTTTCATGTCACGATTCTAATTTGCATGAATTATGTTACGGGTCTCTTGTCCATCCACCCTAAACGTTTAAAGCCACGGGGTTCGTAACGTAATGATTGAAAGATGAACTGAGGTCCGCACTCCAGTCCAGTTGGTGGTGGTAATGCACCTTAAAGTTGGTTGCCAACCGCCATATAGGATCCCCTGTAGCTCAGTTGGTAGAGCATGGCGCTTGCAACGCCAGGGTTGTGGGTTCGTTTCCCACGGGGGGCCAGTATGAAAATGTATGCACTCACTAACTGTAAGTCGCTCTGGATAAGAGCGTCTGCAAAATGACTAAAATGTAAATGTATTCAAAGTCTGAAGAAGATGACGACTACTACTGCTACTGGAGAGGTTTTTAGAAACTAACACATTATTTTGTGTGACTCAAAATTCTACAACTATCCAGAAAAAAAAGGACCTTTTGCATTTCAGGTAAAATAACAACCCAATGTTTGTATCCCAGGACAAAATAGCTAGCAACAGCAAGCTAGCTAGCTAAATGTCCATGAATGTTTAATGGTTTTTTCGACCTATCCCCAAATTAATATAGTTGGTTCAGAGTTCATTTTGATATTTCAACCTGCGTGTCCTGATCACGCCAGAATCAACATGGCGCTCGGCCTAGTCAGCATGAGTCTCTCTCTCTCACACACACACACACATATATATATATATCCCGGAGGACCTGAGCCCTAGGACCATGCCTCAGGACTAGGACCATGCCTGATGACTCCTGGCTGTCCCCAGTCCACCTGGTCCTCTCTCTCCTCCCGGAGGACCTGAGCCCTAGGACCATGCCTCAGGACTACCTGGCCTGATGACTCCTGGCTGTCCCCGGTCCACCTGGTCCTCTCTCCTCCCCTCCCGGAGGACCTGAGCCCTAGGACCATGCCTCAGGACTACCTGGCCTGATGACTCCTGGCTGTCCCCAGTCCACCTGGTCCTCTCTCCCTCCTCCCGGGAGGACCTGAGCCCCTAGGACCATGCCTCAGGACTACCTGGCCTGATGACTCCTGGCTGTCCCCAGTCCACCTGGTCCTCTCTCCCTCCCCATCCCGGGAGGACCTGAGCCCTAGGACCATGCCTCAGGACTACCTGGCCTGATGACTCCTTGCTGTCCCCAGAGGTCCACCTGGTCCTCTCTCCCTCCCCTCCCGGAGGACCTGAGCCCTAGGACCATGCCTCAGGACTACCTGGCCTGATGACTCCTGGCTGTCCCCAGTCCACCTGGTCGTGCTGCTGCTCCAGTTTCCACTCTTCTGCCTGCGGCATGGAAACCCTGACCTGTTCACCGGACGTGCTGCCTTGTCCCAGACCTGCTGTTTTCACTCTCTCTCTACCGCACCTGCTATTTCAACCTCTAAATGCCCGGCTATGAAAAGCCAAGTGACATTTACTCCTGATGTACTGACCTGTTGCAACCTCTACAACCACTGGGATTATTATTTGACCCTGCTGGTCATCTATGAACGTTTGAACATCTTGGAGAAAAATCTGGCCTTAATGGCCATGTATTGTTATAATCTCCACCCGGCACAGCCAGAAGAGGACTGGCCACCCCTCAGAGCCTGGTTCCTCTCTAGGTTTCTTCCTAGGTTCCAGCCTTTCCAGGGAGTTTTTCCTTGCCACCGTGCTTCTACATCTGCATTGCTGCTGTTTGGGATTTTAGGCTGGGTTTCTGTATAGCACTTTGTGACATCTGCTGATGTAAAAAGGGCTTTATAAATCAAATGTGATTGATTGACCTACCCCACAGACAAACAGACACCTATCCCACGGACAGACACCTACCCCACAGAAAGACAGACACCTACCCCACGGACAGAGACACCTACCCCACAGACAGAACACCTACCCCACAGACAGAGACACCTACCCCACAGACAGAGACACCTACCCCACAGACAGACACCTACCCCACAGACAGAGACACCTACCCCACAGACAGAGACACCTACCCCACAGACAAACAGACACCTACCCCACAGACAAACAGACACCTACCCCACGGACAGACACACCTACCCCACAGACAGAGACACCTACCCCACAGACAGAGACACCTACCCCACAGACAGAGACACCTACCCCACAGACAGAGACACCTACCCCACAGACAGAGACACCTACCCCACAGACAGAGACACTCTACCCCCACAGACAGAGACACCTACCCCACAGACAGAGACATATGCTCGGTCATGAACCCCATTCAGAGGGGAGATGAGGGGTGTGTCTTCTGGCAGGTCCCTGGGCAGCTTGGTCCGGTACAGCATGAAACCATAGTACTAAACAACACATTAAGTAAAGTTAAAACAAAGTTACATCATTTTTCTCCGATTATTGACAACAACACTCCATAACGACAACAGACAGAGGTGGTAGAGCTACCTGCTTAATCTCTTCAAAAGACAGAGGGTACCGGGATCGGACGGGACCCTGAGGTGACAGCGTGTCCAACAGGCTGCTGAGGTTCCCTACCTACCAAACAGAGCCAGAGGTTTAAGTCATACAGTATTCATACTATGGATTTATTTGTCCTTTAATTAGGGCCATTGGTCTTCAACCTGCAGGTGGTCTGCACAAATATCTATAGTTTTTCTTCCAAAAATAACAGTTGGGAGTATTAATGGTGTTATAAGCTATTTTTACATTTACATTTCACAATGCAAATTATAACAATAACAGTAGGCCTTTCATCTGTAACATTCACTCTAAATTTGTCAACCAAGATATTTTATGTTAACCATTTACACTGGTGGGAATTTACCCATATGGATAGAGCTACATGCAGATGAGCAGAGTAAATATGGAAAACATCTGCATAAAAGGACAACAGTTGACCTGACAAGACTGAATCCAAACATTACACTGTTGATTTTATCTGCATTTTACATTTACTGTACTTTTCGTTGTTAACAAAATACTCAGGATACATTCAGTAACATGATAAGAATATTCCTGGAAAACATAAGACAATAAAATGACAAGGGTTTGAGTGAGAGGACTAACTGGTATCTCCAAGTGGACACACCTCTCCACTGTCTCCAAGTGGACACACCTCTCCACTGTCTCCAAGTGGACACACCTCTCCACTGTCTCCAAGTGGACACACCTCTCCACTGTCTCCAAGTGACCACAACCTCTCCACTGTCTCCAAGTGGACACACACTCCTCCACTGTCTCCAAGTGGACACACCTCTCCACTGTCTCCAAGTGACCACACCTCTCCACTGTCTCCAAGTGGACAACACCTCTCCACTGTCTCCAAGTGGACACACCTCTCCACTGTCTCCAAGTGGACACACCTCTCCACTGTCTCCAAGTGGACACACCCTCTCCACTGTCTCCAAGTGACCACACCTCTCCACTGTCTCCAAAGTGGACACACCTCTCCAGTGTCTCCAAGTGGACACACCCCTCTCCAGTGTCTCCAAGTGGACACACCTCTCAGTGTCTCCAAGCGACCACATCTCTCCAGTGTCTCCAAGTGGACACACCTCTCCACTGTCTCCAAGTGACCACACCTCTCCAGTGTCTCAAAGTGACCACACCCTCTCCACTGTCTCCAAGTGGACACACCTCTCACTGTCTCCAAGTGACCACACCTCTCCACTGTCTCCAAGTGACCACACCTCTCCACTGTCTCCAAGTGACCACACCTCTCCACTGTCTCCAAGTGACCACACCTCTCCACTGTCTCCAAGTGACCACACCTCTCCAGTGTCTCCAAGTGACCACATCTCTCCAGTGTCTCCAAGTGGACACACCTCTCCAGTGTCTCAAAGTGACCACACCTCTCCACTGTCTCCAAGTGGACACACCTCTCCAGTGTCTCCAAGTGACCACACCTCTCCAGTGTCTCCAAGTGACCACACCTCTCCACTGTCTCCAAGTGGACACACCTCTCCAGTGTCTCCAAGTGACCACACCTCTCCAGTGTTTCCAAGTGACCACACCTCTCCAGTGTTTCCAAGTGACCACACCTCTCCAGTGTTTCCAAGTGACCACACCTCTCCACTGTCTCCAAGTGGACACACCTCTCCAGTGTCTCCAAGTGACCACACCTCTCCAGTGTCTCCAAGTGGACACACCTCTCCACTGTCTCCAAGTGGACACACCTCTCCACTGTCTCCAAGTGACCACACCTCTCCAGTGTTTCAAAGTGACCACACCTCTCCAGTGTCTCCAAGTGGACACACCTTTCCAAAGTGTGCACAGTTCTTAAGTCATTTCAATGCACTTTTATGACTCAAATAAGAGGATTCAACTATAAGGTGGGTTTTTTGAGCTCTCCTAGCTGTGAGGTTGAGGAACTAAAGCAAACACACTGGTAGTTGTTTGTAACACAACCATGCTTTCCTGCCCTCACAATTAATGTTGTTGTTTACGCAATCCAAAAACGGTCCGTTATAAAATCGCAATCTGGGTCAGGTGGGCATCATTTGAAAGCCTGGGTCAGGTGGGCATCATTTGAAAGCCTGGGTCAGGTGGGCATCATTTGAAAGCCTGGGTCAGGTGGGCATCATTTAAAAGCCTGGGTCAGGTGGGCATCATTTGAAAGCCTGGGTCAGGTGGGCATCATTTGAAAGCCTGGGTCAGGTGGGCATCATTTGAAAGCCTGTATATTTGGGTGTTTGTGGAGCGTTTGTTCATGTATTTTGCGTGCCCTGACACTGCACAACAAGGAAGTGAATCGCAGCTGGGATAAGTTTCTCAAAAAAAAAGTGTCTGGACCCTTCTATAAACATTTCATTTACATAAAAACAAAAGAGTGATTTCTCCTTTAAAGTCAACCTGTCTTATGTACCCGTACCAAACGTAACATATCATACTAATTTCAGTGTCCCGGATTTACATGTACTATGTTACTGACTAGACTATGAGACCAGGCTGCTGTTGTTTTAACCTGGTGCAGTGGGTGGAGCCCCGGACTATGTTCTACTTGTGGATGAGCGATTCCAGATTTCCTGTAGAACGCACTGAAAGTAATTTGACACTGTGTTGATCAGTCAGCACACATCATGTCAAGACGGCAGGAGAGGGAGTTTATGCTGGATCTGAAATTTATTAGGACACCTGTTTGAAACAGCAATGCTGTCAATATGGTAAGAATGCACAAATATGCATTTGGGGTTCAACCGTTTACTACATGCGGTTCAACATAGCTAACTTACTGTTTCTTAACAAGGCAATTTGTTTTTCTCGGCTATGGTTTGTGTTGTGGTCTTGGTCTTAGTCGAGGAAATGTAGCGTAGGTAACTGTAAGGACTCTGGGACTAAACACCTCCCTCTGCAACTGGATCCTGGACTTCCTGACAGGCTGCCCCCAGGTGGTAAGGGTAGGTAACAACACATCTGCCACACTGATCCTCAACACGGGGGCCCCTCGAGGGTGCGTGCTCAGTCCCCCTCTTGTACTCCCTGTTCACCCCATGACTGCATGGCCAGGCACCTCCAACACCATCATTAAGTTTGCCGACGACACAACAGTGGTAGGCCTGATCACCGACAACGATGAGACAGCCTATAGGGAGGAGGTCAGAGACCCTGGCCGTGTGGTGCCAGGATAACAACCTCTCCCTCAACGTGACCAAGACAAAGGAGATGATTGTGGACTACAGGGAAAAAAAAGAGGACTGAGCACGCCCCCATTCTCATCGACGGGGCTGTAGTGGAAGAGGTTGAGAGCTTCAAGTTCCTTGGTGTCCACATCACCAACAAACTATCATGGTCCAAACACACCAAGACAGTCAATCAATCAGATTCCAAACTCTCCACCATGGCCAAGACCAAAGAGCTCTCCAAGGATGTCAGGGACAAGATTGTAGACCTACACAAGACTGGAATGGGTAAACAAGACCATCGCCAAGCAGCTTGGTGAGAAGGTGATAACAGTTGGTGCGATTATTCGCAAATGGAAGAAACACAAAATAACTGTCAATCTCCCTCGGCCTGGGGCTCCAAGCAAAGATCTCACCTCGTGGAGTTTGCAATGATCGTGAGAACGGTGAGAATCAGCCCAGAACTACCGCGGGGAGGATCTTGTCCAATGATCTCAAGGCAGCTGGGACCATAGTCACCAAGAAAACAATTGGTAACACACACTACGCCGTGAAGGACTGAAATCCTGCAGCACCCGTGAGGGTCCCCCTGCTCAAGAAAGCACATACATGCCCGTCTGAAGTTTGCCCAATGAACATCTGAATGATTCAGAGGAGAACTGGGTGAAAGTGTTGTGTTCAGATGAGACCAAAATGGAGCTCTTTGGCATCAACTCAACTACGCCGTGTTTGGAGGGAGGAGGAATGCTGCCTATGACCCAAGAACACTATACCCCACGCCCAAACATGGAGGTGGAAACTTTATGCTTTGGGGGTGTTTTTCTGCTAAGGGGACAGGACAACTTCACCCCATCAAAGGGACGATGGACGGGGCCATGTACCGTCAAATCTTGGGTGAGAACCTCCTTCCCTCAGCCAGGGCATTGAAAATGGGTCGTGGATGGGTATTCCCAGCATGACAATGACCCAAAACACATGGCCAAGGCAACAAAGGAGTGGCTCAAGAAGAAGCACATTAAGGTCCTGGAGTAGCTCAACAGTCTCCAGACCTTGGTCCCATAGAAAATCTGTGGAGGGGAAAGCTGAAGGTTCGAGTTACCAAACGTCAGCCTCGAAACCTTAATGACTTGGAGAAGATCTGCAAAGAGAGTTGGACAAAATCCTCTCCTGAGATGTATACAAACCTGGTGGCCAACTACAAGAAACGTCTGACCTCTGTGATTGCCAACAAGGGTTTTGCCACCAAGTACTAAGTCATGTTTTGCAGAGGGGTCAAATACTTATTTCCCTCATTAAAATGCAAATCAATTTATAACATTTTTGACATGCATTTTTCTGGATTTTTTTGTTGTTATTCTGTCTCTCACTGTTCAAATAAACCTACCATTAAAATTATAGACTGATCATGTCTTTGTCAGTGGGCAAACGTACAAAATCAGCAGGGGATCAAATACTTTTTTTCCCCACTGTAGCTAGCTATAGACAGTAGCCTAGGTTTGATCCATACCCTTCTTAGGACTGGCAGTATGGCGCAAGCAGCTGTGTTGTTGCTGAGCAACCAACCAGTGTTACAACTCTGAGTTTCAGCTAAGAAAGATGTTAGCATTGTCAAAAATGATAGAAACAAGGTAGCACATCGTTGGTTCTTAACGGACAGAAATGAGCACATGAGAGCGATAAATTATACATTTAATAAAAACTGTTGCACCTATAAACTTAGTCAATCCGGCATTTTCTAAGTCCAATGGTCACTTTATGGACGCTATAGTCTCTTTTTAAATCAGACGTCTAGAATTTGAGCTTGGTCGGCGCAAGAAATACTCATAAAAATCGTGCTACCGACCCTGTTAAAACATCTGGTATGTGTTTCTCAGTAACGGCTGGGACGGCTCATGACGAGAGGCGAGGGGTGTGTTGTGTATCTCCAATCAAGTTGTTTTGCGAATTTCCATCGAGATTGGTGTCATATTGGCATATTGATATGACGGTAGGGAGATTTGAATTTAACACTGAACTTCAACCAATACCTATCGTCGCGTCTATTATAAGGCAATGTGTTGGGTGGTAGCGAAGTATGCTAGAATGAGCCCATACCATTGTCAGAGTCACAAAGCCATAGGCCATCTTGGGAGAGGCTGGGGCATGGGACCCACAGGGATGTCTCTGAACTAGATGGAAAGGGGAAAATATAGCCAGTAAAAGACACAACACACTTGTCATCAATATAATATATTTCAAATGGGTCTGCATCTCAAGTGCCTCCCTATCTAGTGTGATACTTTTGACCAGAGCCTGTGGTACCCTAGTATCCCGATATAGTACACCAGAGCACTATGGGCCCTGGTCTAAAGTAGTGCACTATATAGGGCATAGGGTGCCATTTGGGTCCTGTGGGTTGGTCCCAGTCATGTTACCTTGCTGATGGTGTCCCGTATTCCTAGTAGTTTCTCTGTAGGGTCTCCTGCCTCAGACAGAGGGGCGTTGTAGTCATAACTGGTCACTACCGACCTAAACCTGTTGTCATGGTCTGCTCCTACAGGGGGTAACGTGACAACAGTTATGTATCCACTCCTACAGGGGTAACGTGACAACAGTTATATATCCACTCCTACAGGGGTAACGTGGACAACAGGTATATATCCACTCCTACAGGGGTAACGCTGACAACAGGTATATATACCACTCCTACAGGGGGTAACATGACAACAGGTATATATCCACTCCTACAGGGGTAACATGACAACAGGTATATATCTGATCCTACAGGGTAACATGACAACGGTATATATCTGATCCTACAGGGTAACATGACAACAGGTATATATCCACTCCTACAGGGTAACATGACAACAGGTATATATCCACTCCTACAGGGGTAACATGACAACAGGTATATATCCACTCCTACAGGGGTAACGTGAACAACAGGTATATATCCACTCCCTACAGGGTAACATGACAACAGGTATATATCCACTCCTACAGGGTAACATGACAACAGGTATATATCTGATCCTACAGGGTAACATGACAACAGGTATATATCTGATCCTACAGGGGTAACATGACAACAGGTATATATCCACTCCTACAGGGGGTAACATGACAACAGGTATATATCCACTCCTACAGGGGTAACATGACAACAGGTATATATCCACTCCTACAGGGTAACATGACAACAGGTATATTTCCACTCCTACAGGGGTAACATGACAACAGGTATATATCTGATCCTACAGGGGTAACATGACAACAGGTATATATCTGATCCTACAGGGGTAACATGACAACAGGTATATATCTGATCCTACAGGGGTAACATGACAACAGGTATATATCCACTCCTACAGGGGTAACATGACAACAGGTATATATCCACTCCTACAGGGGTAACATGACAACAGGTATATATCCACTCCTACAGGGGTAACGTGACAACAGGTATATATCCACTCCTACAGGGGTAACATGACAACAGGTATATATCCACTCCTACAGGGGTAACATGACAACAGGTATATATCTGATCCTACAGGGGTAACATGACAACAGGTATATATCTGATCCTACAGGGGTAACATGACAACAGGTATATATCCACTCCTACAGGGGTAACATGACAACAGGTATATATCCACTCCTACAGGGGTAACATGACAACAGGTATATATCCACTCCTACAGGGGTAACATGACAACAGGTATATATCCACTCCTACAGGGGTAACATGACAACAGGTATATATCCACTCCTACAGGGGTAACATGACAACAGGTATATATCTGATCCTACAGGGGTAACATGACAACAGGTATATATCTGATCCTACAGGGGTAACATGACAACAGGTATATATATCCCACCTCCTACAGGGTAACATGACAACAGTCTATATATCTGATCCTACAGGGGTTAACTTTTTCTTATGACAACAGGTATATATCCACTCCCTACAGGGGTAACATGACAACATGGTATATATATCCACTCCTACAGGGGTAACATGACAACAGGTATATATCTCACTCTACACGGGGGTAACATGACAACAGGTATATATCCACTCCTACAGGGGTAACATGACAACAGGTATATATCCACTCCTACAGGGTAACGTGACAACAGGTATATATCCACTCCTACAGGGGTAACGTGACAACATGGTATATATCCACTTACAGGGGGTAACATGACAACAGGTATATGGTTCACTCCTACAGGGGTAACGTGACCCAACAGGGTATATCCCACTCCTACAGGGGTAATGCGCGACAACAGGTATATATCCACTCCTACAGGGTAACATGACAACAGGTATCATATCTGATCCTACAGGGGTAACGTGGACAACAGGTATATATCTACTCCTACAGGGGTAACGTGACAACAGGTATACTTTATCCACTCCTACAGGGGTAACGTGACAACAGGTATATATCCACTCCTACAGGGGTAACATGGCAACAGTATATATCTGATCCCTACAGGGTATACAAAGACAACAGGTATATATCCACTCCTACAGGGGTAACATGACCCAACAGGTATATATCCACCTCCTACAGGGGTAACATGACAACAGGTATATATCCACTCCCACAGGGGTAACATGACAACAGGTATATATCCACTCCTACAGGGGTAACATGACAACAGGTATATATCCACTCCTACAGGGGTAACGTGACAACAGGTATATATCCACTCCTACAGGGTAACGTGACAACAGGTATATATCCACTCCTGCAGGGTGTAACATGACAACAGGTATATATTCACTCCTACAGGGGTAACGTGACAACAGGTATATATCCACTCCTACAGGGGTAACTTGACAACAGGTATATATCCACTCCCTACAGGGGTAAACAACAACAGGTATATATCTGATCCTCACAGGGGTAACGTTACCAACAGGTATATATCCACTCCTACAGGTAACGTGACAACAGGTATATATCCACTCCTACAGGTAACGTGACAACAGGTATATATCCACTCGCTACTGGGGTAACATGACAACAGGTATATATCTGATCCACCAGGGGTAACGTGACAACAGGTATATATCCACTCTACAGGGGTAACATGACAACGGTACTATATCCACTCCTACAGGGGATAACGTGACAACAGGTATATATCCACTCCTACCAGGGTAACGTGGACAACGGTATATATCTGATCCTACAGGGATAACATGACAACAGGTATATATCCACTCCTACAGGGGTAACGTGACAACAGGTATACTATCCACTCCTACAGGGGTAACATGACAACAGGTATATATCTGATCCTACAGGTAATCGTGACAACAGGTATATATCCACTCCTACAGGGTAACGTGACAACAGAGTATATATCCACTTCCTACAGGGGTAAGAATGTAGACAACAGGTATATATCCACTCCTACAGGGGCAACATGACAACAGGTATATATCCACTCTCTCATCGGGGTAACATGACAACAGGTATATATCTGATCCTACAGGGGTAACGTGACAACACTGGTATATATCCACTCCTGCAGGGGTAATCATGAACAACAGGTATATATCTGATCCTAAGGGGTAACATGACAACAGGTATATATCCACTCCTACAGGGGTAACATGACAACAGGTATATATCCACTCCTACAGGGGTAACATGACAACAGGTATATATCTGATCCTACAGGGGTAACATGACAACAGGTATATATCCACTCCTACAGGGGTAACATGACAACAGGTATATATCCACTCCTACAGGGGTAACATGACAACAGGTATATATCCACTCCTACAGGGGTAACGTGACAACAGGTATATATCCACTCCTACAGGGGTAACATGACAACAGGTATATCCCACTCCTACAGGGGTAACATGACAACAGGTATATATCCACTCCTACAGGGGTACGTGACAACAGGTATATATCTGATCCTACAGGGGTAACATAGACAACAGGTATATATCCACTCCGTGCGGGGTAACGGTGACAACAGGTATATATCCACTCCTACAGGGGTAACATGACAACAGGTATATATCATCACTTCCTTTCACAGGGTGTAACGTGACAACAGGTATATATCCACTCCTACAGGGGTAACGTGACAACAGGTATATATCCACTCCTACAGGGGTAACGTGACAACAGGTATATATCCACTCCTACAGGGGTAACATGACAACAGGTATATATCCACTCTACAGGGGGTAACATAGACAACAGGTATATATCTGATCCTACAGGGGTAACATGACAACAGGTATATATCCACTCCTACAGGTAACATGACAACAGGTATATATATCCACTCCTACAGGGGTAACATGACAACAGGTACTATATCTGATCCTACAGGGGGTAACATGACAACAGGTATCATATCCACTCCTACAGGGGTAACATGACAACAGGTATATATCCACTCTACAGGGTAACATGACAACAGGTATATATCTGATCCTACAGGGGTTAACATGACAACAGGTATATATCCACTCCTGCAGGGTAACGTTGACAACAGGTATATATCCACTCCTACAGGGTAACATGACAACAGGTATATATCCCCACCCTACAGGGGTAACATGACAACAGGTATATATCTGATCCTACAGGGGTAACATGACAACAGGATATATCCACTGCTCCAACAGGGGGTAACGTGACAACAGGTATATATCCACTCCTACAGGGGTAACATGACAACAGGTATATACATCCACTCCTACAGGGGTAACGTGACAACAGGTATATATCCACATCCTACAGGGTAACGTGACAACAGGTATATATCCACTCTCTACAGGGGTAACGTTGACAACAGGTATATATCCACTCTACAGGGGTAACGTGACAACAGGTATATATCTGATCCTACAGGGGTAACATGACAACAGGTATATATCTCAGATCCTACAGGGGTAACATGACAACAGGTATATATCCACTCCCACAGGGGTAACGTGACCAACAGGTATATATCCACTCCTAGCAGGGTGTAACGTGACAACAGGTATATAATCCACTCCTAGCAGTAACGTGACAACAGGTATACTTCCACTCCTACAGGGGTAACGTGACAACAGGTATATATCCACTCCTACAGGGGTAACATGACAACAGGTATATATCCACCTCCTACAGGGTAACATGACAACAGGTATATATCCACTCCTACAGGGGGTAACGTGACAACATGGTATATATCCACTCCTACAGGGGTAACATGACAACAGGTATATCTGATCCTACAGGGGTAACATGACAACAGGTATATATCCACCTCCACTACAGTAACATGACAACAGGTATATATCCACTCCTACAGGGGTAACATGACAACAGGTATATATCCACTCCTACAGGGGTAACATGACAACAGGTATATATCCACTCCTACAGGGGTAACATAAGGCCAACAACGAGTTATACTTTGACAGTATTAATGATTGGTATACGAGACTTAATGACGGAAATATTGATACAGCTTATTTAACCAACCATTCCAGTAGCCAAAGTTTGTCCCTCCTTCAAACATATACCTGTAGTGAGAGAATAGGACAATTGCTTTTGTTTTGACAAACACTTGTTTATGCTATCAGCTCATTCAGTTAGCTTTGTTGCTTCCTACTACACCTTATCAAAAACAATGTCGGTGTCTTATCGGTAAATTGCTAAAACATCTACTGCCTTTTTATGAAACCTTTGGCACTTTATCACACACAGAGAGGTTTTGGGGACCTAGCATGTTGACGTTTTGGCCCCCAGATTGAGCATCTCCCTCCCAGCATCCTGCATGACCTTCTGGGTGTCCACCTGAGCATGCTTATCGCCCCCCAGTGGTCCAGCCACCCGTGTGGTAGAACTCAGAGTTCACCTGGAAGCAGCACATAGCAGTTTAGGTACGGTCCCACATCATCTACTATATGAAGTTGTTGTAAGAAACTACTTGACTCACCAGAGGGGCCTCTTGGTTCGAATCTCCGCTGCCGACTGAAAGCTTGGGATATGTTGACGTCTGAGTGGAGAAACAAAATAAGCTTTAAAACTGGTGCCAATCTATGCTACAACACAATCTCTAGAAACCTCTCTCCTCCTGGCTCCGTCGTACTTCCTACCCGTCCCAAAGTCTATAGTGGTGTACAGTCCTTCCTGGGTTAGGGTTAAAGTTAGGGTTAGCTGTCTCACAGTCCTTCCTGGGTTAGGGTTAAAGTTAGGGTTAGCTGTCCTACCTGAGTTAGGGTTAAAGTTAGGGTTCGCTGTCTCAAAGTCCTTCCTGGGTTAGGGTTAAAGTTAGGGTTCGCTGTCTCAAAGTCCTTCCTGGGTTAGGGTTAAAGTTAGGGTTCGCTGTCTCAAAGTCCTTCCTGGGTTAGGGTTAAAGTTAGGGTTCGCTGTCCTTCCTGGGTTAGGGTCAAAGTTAGGGTTCGCTGTCCTACCTGGGTTAGGGTTAAAGTTAGGGTTCGCTGTCTCAAAGTCCTTCCTGGGTTAGGGTTAAGTTAGGGTTCGCTGTCTAGTCCTTCCCCTGTATTCTTAAAGTTGGGGTTCGCTGTCTCAAATCCTACCTGTCCCCAGTTATATTCTACAATCTCCCTTTTCCCGTCCGTGTTCCGTTGTTCTAAATTTCTCCCCAGGAAAGACGAACGGTCCTCAGTTACCGGGTCCCCCTCCCACACATACTATCTTACTCATTCTCCACTAGTGTAATCACGGAAGGGAAGGAAACTATCTGGTCACTATAAGATACATTCCTTAGCATAATAATCAATCCTCACACCTGTACAGCGTTGTTAGTTACTACCTGCAGTTATTTGCCTCCGTTTGTATACAGCACATCTCCTCATCTTGGGTGACACTGCCATCAGGTGGGTCACTGCCTCAGAAGTAATCTGAACAAAAAGCAAGGCGTCAGTCAATGATTCCAACACCACAAGCAACTAATTACTGATTTGCAACAGGGCATGGTACTGGCAGCATGTTTACTATACCTGTGTACTCAGCATAGTTTACCGATACCTGTGTACTGGCAGCATGGTTTATGATACCTGTGTACTGGCAGCATGGTTTATGCAATTGTTTCCTTGGATTTAAAATACCTGTGTACTGGCTGCATGTTTATGAAACTGTCTACTTCAGCATAGTTTATGATACTGTTACTGGCAGCATGGTTTTACGATACCATGTGTACTGGCACATGGTTTATGATACCTGTGTACTGGCAGCATAGTTTATGATACCTGTATACTAGCAGCATGTTTATATACCTGTGTACTGGCAGCATGGTTTATGATACTGTTACTGGCAGCATGGTTTATGATACTGGTACTGCAGCATGTTTATAATGTGTACTGGCAGCATGTTTACATACCTGTTCTGGCAACATTGCAATATGTTACTGGCAACATGGTTTATGATACTGTGTCTGGCAGCATAGTTTGTCATACTTTACTGCAGCATGTTTATATATTCCTGCCATGTGTTCTTACGATACCTGTTACTGGCAGCTGTTTTTTATTTCTGTGTACTGGCTGCATGTTTATATTTACTGGCAGCATGGTTTCTGTTACCTGTGCTACTGGCACTGGTTTTAAATACTGTTACTGACAGCATGGTTTATCTCTTTCGCAGCATGGTTTTTTCTTTTACATCTGTCTTCTGGCAGCATATTTATTACCTGTGCTCAATACATGACTACATATTTTACATACTGTGTACTGGCAGCATGGTTTCATATACCTGTTTACTGCTGCATGTTTATATACCTGTTACTCATGTTTATATACTGTTACTGCTCTGTTTATATTACACATATTTTCATTTTACTGGCAGCATGTTTATACTCCTCATATACGAGGATACAAATGTTTGGTTTTCTGGAGCAACCAAGCAGGTAAACCACCCTGAAAGGAACCAAAACAATATAATGTTGATAACTTCTCCTGTCTATCAGCATATAAAACTTCTCTCACATATCAGTCCCTCTCCTTCTCCGGTCCTCCAGGTGAGAATAGGACTTACTAGACTACAGCCTCACCCACCTGGTATGTAGTGAGTTTCCAATGTGTTGCTGTCAAAGCTGAACGGCCTGGCTTTGACCAGAGACCGTCTAGCGCAGAAGTGCAGGTCCAGGAAACCATAGCTCCACCTTAGGAGAGGAAGCGGTGGGAGCCGAGCTGACTAAGTCTCTGAAAAGCGTCTCCTTAAATGCCTAAATTCAGATGTAATGGTGTTCCCTTTAAATGAAGGACGGATCACGGTCAATGGCTGAGCGAATAAATTCGCCCCTTTATACCATTTCCAACTCATTACTGTAACCCGTCTTCCACTCTCCGACTCCTCTGACAGGAAGATACCTATATTACTCTAGTGCCTCCCATCTCCCTCTCGATGTAGGGTCCGGGCGGATCTGGCCCGTCTATTCTCAGGAAGTTCTCGGGTCTCGATCCCCGGGAGTTTAAACACCCTTACTTTTCCTCATGGAAGTTCAGAACATAACTGACAAAGAGGTAAGTACTGGTAGCATACAGTGGGGGAAAAAGACCATTTAGTCACCACCAATTATCAAGTTCTCCCACTTAAAAAAGATGAAAGGCCTGTAATTTTCATCGCTAGTACCTCACTTTTACACATTATCCAAATCACATTGTAGGATTTTTATAATTTATTTGCAAATTATGGTGGAAAATAAGTATTTGGTCACCTACAAACAAGCAAGATTTCTGACTCTCTCAACTTAACTTCTTCTTTAGGGCTCCTCATGTCCTCCACTCTTATTTATTAATGGCTTTCCTGTTTAACATTATCTATCATATAAAAAACACCTCTCCCAACCTCAAACTCCCTCCAAGGCTCCACTACGTCCAAACCAAAGGGCTGTCAAAGACACCAAATCAAATTTACCTGCACCCAGGCTGGAAACTAATATCAATTAAGCAGCTTGGTTTATGTAGTATTATTAGAATCATCAAACCACTGATAATCTCCCTCGATTCTCCCAGATCTCACCGTGAGGTCAAAATGATCACACGAGCAGACTGACAAACAATCCCAAACCACCTGAGGGACCCTAGTAATACCTGCAGAGAGCTGGGACCAACTCAAGCCTCCCTCAGTAACACACTCGCGCCATGACTCAAATCACTGCAGTGCCAGACGTGTCCCCCTGTAAAAGCCCAGTACATGTCAGCCTCCTAAGTTTTGCTAGGAGGCTGCATTTGGATGATCCAGGAGGATTGGGGATTCCTGTCAAATAAACCAAATATAACTTTTTGAAGTAAACTCAACTAAATCGTGTTTGGAGGACAAAATGCTGAGTTGCCATCCAAAAACACCATACCTACTGTGAAGCATGGGGTGACATCATGCTTTGGGTGTTTTTTCTGCAAAGGGACCACTGATCCGTTAAAGAAGAAAGAATGAAATAGGGCCATGTATCTGAGATTTTGAGTAAAACCTCCTTCCATCAGCAAAGGGCATTGAAGTGACAGCTCTGGGTCTTTTCCACTTACTATCCCAAACACTGGCATTATTCTGAAGCATTTCGAAATCCTGGAGTGAACTACCTGATCTCCAGATCTCAACCCCATAGAAAATCTTTGGAGAGTTAGTCTGTGTTGTGACAGCCCCAAAACCATCACTGCTCTAGGATCTATAAATGCAATACCTACATGTGCCAAACTTGTAATTCAACTTTTTCCTGTTCATTCCACCAAAGTATATAACAAAGTATTGAACTTTTGTTGTTACCTCATTTCCTCCATATTACTTAAATATTTTTATCTCAAGTATTTTCTGGTTTTTTTTCCTCATTTGTCTGTCATATTTACGTTACTGATGAATCTACTCTCATCTTTTAAGTGGGA
>NW_025537748.1:0-28135 GCF_020615455.1 Coregonus clupeaformis | reverse complement strand
TCAGGACATAGACCCTCCTCTCCTCCCTCC
The DNA here is from genome assembly GCF_020615455.1 of Coregonus clupeaformis. Classification (NCBI taxonomy): domain Eukaryota; kingdom Metazoa; phylum Chordata; class Actinopteri; order Salmoniformes; family Salmonidae; genus Coregonus; species Coregonus clupeaformis. The sequence goes on along the minus strand of NW_025537748.1, from coordinate 28,105 downwards.
TCTTCCTCCCTCCTCCTCCCTCCCTCCCTCCCTCCCTCCTCCCTCTCCTCTCTCCCATCTCATTTCCTTGCTCTCTCCCTCTTGTCTCCCTGTTGTCTCCTCCTTCCTTTCCGGCCTCCTCCTCCTCCCTCCTGCCCTCTCTCTCCCTTCCTCCTCCCTCCTCCCTTCCATGGCCTCTCTGTTTCCTCCTCTCCTCCTCCGTCCTCAGTTTCGGTGCTGTGTATCGTGTCATGTTGCAGGGCCAGTGACAGGAACAGGGCCTGGGGCTGTGCAGAGTGGGTAGCGCGGCAGATTCCTGAGACGTCAGGCATACACAGTCTCTGCTGGGGCCTTGTGTTACCTCACTGACCAGCCTGCTGCCCTCCTGGCCTCCGCTACGACCTCTACAAGGTCACCGGTCAGATCCTGGTGATAATCTCATCCACACAGCTGCATGCCCCTGTGTTTTGTCCTAACCTTCGTGCTGCAAAAGAGAGCCTGGTGATGGGAGTGGTGGGAGGCTGGTACAGGTGTTTGTGGAAGGGGGTAGGAGAGGGTGTGTGTGAGTGAATGGAGGGGCTTGTTGTTGAGACAGTAACAGCTTTGGCCCACGCTGACTGTTGCTGCTTAAAGACAAAAAGCAGAACTCCTGTGGGTCTACTTCAGTGGGGAGTGAGAGTGTTGAATCTCAGGTTTTTGCAAGCTTGTGTTTGTACTATGAGGATCTGAAACACCCTGCCTGCTGTATTTGCTTTATTTGGCACATAAATCTCCGTTTCAACATACCCTCCTCCCACTTTATCTGCCCCGAGCCCCCAAAATGGGAAATACTGTGTGTGTGTGTGGTGTTCATCCGTGTACGTGGGCCTGAGAGAGAGAGAGAGAGAGAGAGAGAGAGAGAGAGAGAGAGAGAGAGAGAGAGAGAGAGAGAGAGAGAGAGAGAGAGAGAGAGAGAGACGAGAGAGAGAGAGAGAGACAGAGAGACGAGAGAGAGAGAGAGAGAGAGAGAGAGAGAGAGAGAGAGACAGACACCCTGCAGGTCACCACACACAATACCACTAGCGTGACCCAACACTTTCTGCCTCAGGTCACTTTCGCCACACCACTGACGGACCCAACACTCGCCCTGCAGGTCACCACACCACTGGAGCTGACCCAACACTTCACCCTGCAGGTCACCACCACACCACTGACATGACCCAACACTGACCCTGCAGGTCACTACACCACTGACGTAACACTCGACCCTGCAGGTCACCACACCACTGCCGTGACCCAACACTTCGACTCTGCAGGTCACCACACCACACCACTGACCCGTGAACCAACACTCACCCTGCAGAGTCACTACACCACACCACTGCGTGACCCAACACTTCGACCCTGCAGGACACCACACCACTGACCTGACCCAACACTCAACCCTACAGGACACCCACCACTGACGTGATTTAACACTCGACCCTACAGGACACCACACCACACGACCTGACCCAACATTCGACCCTGCAGGTCACACACCAAACCACTGACATGACCCAACACACGACCCTGCAGGTCACCACCACTGGCGTGACCCAACACTCGAACCCTGCAGTTCACCACACCACTGACCTGACCCAACACTCGACCCTACAGGACACCAGACCACTGACGTGACCTGACACTCTACCCCTGCAGGACACCACACCACTGGCCTGACCCAACACTCGACCCTGCAGGACACCACACCACTGACCTGACCCAACACTCAACCCTAAAGGACACCACACCACTGACCTGACCCAACCCTCAACCCTAAAAGGACACCACATCACTGACCTGACCCAACACTGACCCTGCAGGTCACCACACCACTGACGTGACCCAACACTCGACCCTCGGCAGGTCACCACACCACTGATTTGACCCAACACTCGACCCTGCAAGGGTCACCACACCACACCACTGGGAACATGCCCAACACTCGAACCCTGCAGGTCACTACACCACTGACGTGACCCAACACTTTCGACCCTGCAGGTCACCATAGTTGATAGTGAAACATGTCTTCATAGGATTTAACATGCGAGTCGAGTGTTGGGTCACGTCAGTGGTGTAGTGACCCCAACACTCGACCCTGCAGGTCACCACACCACCTACTGACATAGACCCAACACTTCACCCTGCGTCACTACACCACTGGCGTGACCCACCACTCGACCCTGAAGGACACCACACCACTGACCTGACCCACTTTTTCGACCCTGCAGGTCACCACACCACTGATGCTTGACCCAACACTCGAACCTACAGGTCACCACACCACACACACTGACGTGACCCAACACTCGACCCTGCAGGTCACTACACCACTCGACGTGACCCAACACCTGACCCTGCAGGTCACCACACCACTGCCGTGACCCAACACTTCGACTCTGCAGGTCACCACACCACACCACTGACGTGAACCAACACTCGACCACCTGCAGGTCACCACCACTGACCTAACCCAACACTTTCGACCCTACAGGACACCACACCACTGACGTGACCTAACACTCGACCCTAACAGACACCACACCACTGACCTGACCCAACACTCAACCCTACAGGACACCACACCCTGACCTGACCCAACACTCGACCCTGCAGGACACCACACCACTAACATGACCCAACTTTTCCACTCTGCAGGTCACAACTCCACTGACGTGACCCAACACTCGACCCTAGAGGACACCACACCACTGACTATGACCAACACTCGACCCTACAGGACACCACACCACTGACGACCCAACACTCGACCCTGCATGACACCACACCACTGACGTGACCCAACACTCGACCCTACAGACACCACACCACTGACCTGGACCCAACCCTCAACCTAAAGGACACCACACCACTGACCTGACCCAACTCCTCAACCTAAAGGACACCATCACTGACCTGACCCAACACTCGACCCTGCAGGTCACCACACCACTGACGTGACCCAACATCAACCCTGCAGGTCACCACACCACTGATTTGACCCAACACTCGACCCTGCAGGTCACCACACCACACCACTGACATAAACCCAACACTCGACCCTGCAGGTCACTACACCACTGACGTGACTCCAACACTCGACCCTGCAGGTCACCATAGTTGATAGTGAAACATGTCTTCATAGGATTTAACATGCAGGGTCGAGTGTTGGGTCACGTCAGTGGTGTAGTGACCCAACACTTTCGACCCTGCAGGTCACCACACCACACCACTGACATGACCCAACACTCGGCCCTGCAGGTCACTACACCACTGACGTGACCCAACACCTCCAACCCTGAAGGACACCACACCACTGACCTGACACAACACTCGACCCTGCAGGTCACCACCACTGAAGTGACCCAACACTTCGAACCTGCAGGTCACCACACCACACCACTGACATGACCCAACACTCGACCCTGCAGGTCCCTACACCATTGACGCTACCCAACACCTGACCCTGCAGGTCACCACACCACTGCCGTGATCCCATCACCGACTCTGCAGGTCACCACACCACACCACTGACGTGAACCAACACTCGACCCCTGCAGGTCACCACGCACCACTGACCTGACCCAACACTCCACCCTACAGGACACCACACCACTGACGTGACCTAACACTCGACCCTACAGGACACCACACCACTGACCTGACCCAACACTTTCAACCCTGCAGGTCACCACACCAAACCACTGACGTGACCCAACACCACGACCCTGCAGGTCACCACACCACTGACGTGACCCAACACTCGACCCTGCAGTTCACCACACCACTGACCTGACCCAACACTTGACCCTACAGGACACCACACCACTAACACTGACCCAACACTTTCCGACTCTGCAGGTCACAACTCCCCACTGACGTGACCCAACACTCAACCCTAGAGGACACCACACACCACTGACATGACCCAACACTCGACCCTACAGGACACCACACCACTGACGTGACCCAACACTCGACCCTGCATGACATCACACCACTGACGTGACCCAACACTCGACCCTACAGGACACCACACCACTGACCTGACCCAACCCTCAACCCTAAAGGACACCACACCAATGACCTGACCCAACCCTCAACCCTAAAGGACACCACATCACTGACATGACCCAACACTCGACCCTGCAGGTCACCACACCACATGACGTGACCCAACACTCGACCCCCTGCAGGTCACCACACCACTGATTGGACCCAACACTCGACCATGCAGGTCACCACACCACACCACTGAACATGACCCAACACTCGACCCTGCAGGTCACTACATCACTGACGTGACCCAACACTCGACCCTGAAGGACACCACACCACGACCGGACCCAACACTTTCGACCCTGCAGGTCACCACACCACTAAGTGACCCAACACTCGAACCTGCAGGTCACCACACCACACCACTGACATGACCCAACACTCGACCCTGCAGGTCACTACACCACTGACGTGACCCAACACTTGACCCCTGCAGGTCACCACACCACTGCCGTCGGACCCAACACTTTCGACTCTGCAGGTCACCACACCACACCACTGAGCGTGAACCAACACTCGACCCTGCAGGTCACTACACCACACCACTGCCGTGACCCAACCTTCGACCCTGCAGGACACCACACCACTGACCTGACCCAACACTCGACCCTACAGGACACCACACCACTGACGTGACCTAACACTCGAATCCCTACAGGACACCACACCACAGACCTGACCCAACATTCGACCCTGCAGGTCACCACCAAACCACTGACATGACCCAACACACGACCCTGCAGGTCACCACACCACTGACGTGACCCAACACTCCCGACCCTGCAGTTCACCACACCACTGACCTGACCCAACACTCGACCCTACAGGACACCAGACCACTGACGCGTGACCTGACACTCTACCCTGCAGGACACCACACCACTGACCTGACCCAACACTCGACCCTGCAGGACACCACACCACTGACCTGACCTAACACTCAACCCTAAAGGACACCACACACACACTGACCTGACCCAACCTCAACCCTAAAGGACACCACATCACTGACCTGACCCAACACTTCGACCCTGCAGGTCACCACACCACTGACGTGACCCAACACTCGACCCTGCAGGTCACCACACCACTGATTTGACCCAACACTCGACCCTGCAGGTCACCACACCACACCACTGACATCCCAACACTCGACCCTGCAGGTCACTACACCACTGACGTGACCCAACACTCGACCCTGCAGGTCAAGCCATAGTATGATAGTGAAACATGTCTTCATAGGATTTAACATGCAGGGTCGAGTGTTTGGTCACGCCTCAGTGATGTAGTGACCGAACACTCGACCCTGCAGGTCACTACACCAAACCACTGACGTGATCCCAACACACGACCCTGCAGGTCACCACACCACTGAGCGTGACCCAACACTCGACCCTGCAGTTCACCACACCACTGGACCTGACCCAACACTTTGACCCTACAGGACACCCACACCACTAACATGACCCAACACTCGACTCTGCAGGTCACAACTCCACTGACGTGACCCAACACTCTAACCCTAGAGGACACCACACCACTGACATACCCAACACTCAACCCTACAGGACACCACACCACTGACGTGACTCCAACACTCGACTCCTGCATGACATCACACCACTGACGTGACCCAACACTCGACCCTACAGGACACCACACCACCTGACCTGACCCGGCCCTCAACCCTAAAGGACACCACACCAATGACCTGACCCAACCCTCAACCCTAAAGGACACCACATCACTGACATGACCCAACACTTTCGACCGCAGGTCACCACACCACTGACGTGACCTTAAACTCGACCCTGCAGGTCACCACACCACTGATTGGACCCAACACTTCGACCATGCAGGTCACCACACCACACCACTGACATGACCCAACACTCAACCCTGCAGGTCGCACTACATCACTGACGTGACCCAACACTTTCGACCCTGAAGGACACCACACCACTGACCCGGGACCCAACACTCGACCCTGCAGGTCACCACACCACTAGAAGTGACCCAACACTCGAACCTGCAGGTCACCACACCACACCACTGACATGACCCAACACCTCGACCCGCAGGTCACTACACCACTGACGTGACCCAACACTTGACCCTGCAGGTCACCACACCACTGCCATGACCCAACACTCGACTCTGCAGGTCACCACACCACACCACTGACGTGAACCAACACTCGACCCTGCAGGTCACCACACCACACCACTGCCGTGACCCAACACTCGACCCTGCAGGACACCACACCACTGACCTAACCCAACACTCGACCCTACAGGACACCACACCACTGACGTGACCTAACACTTTCGACCCTACAGGACACCACACCACAGACCTGACCCAACATTCGACCCATGCAGGTCACCACACCAAACCACTGACATGACCCAACACACGACCCTGCAGGTCACCACACCACTACGCTGACCCAACACTCGACCCTGCAGTTCACCACACCACTGACCCTGACCCAACACTCGACCCTACAGGACACCAGACCACTGACGTGACCTGACACTCTACCCTGCAGGACACCACACCACTGACCTGACCCAACACTCACCCTGCAGGACACCACACCACTGACCTGACCCAACACTCAACCCTAAAGGACACCACCCACTGACCTGACCCAACCCTCAACCCTAAAAGGACACCACATCACTGACCTGACCCAAACACTCGCACCCTGCAGGTCACCACACCACTGCGTGACCCAACACTTTCGACCCTGCAGGTCACCACACCACTGATTTGACCCAACACTCGACCCTGCAGGTCACCACACCCACACCACTGACAATGACCCAACACTGCGACCCTGCAGGTCACTACACCACTGACGTGACCCAACACTCGACCCTGCAGGTCACCATGGTTGATAGTGAAACATGTCTTCATAGGGATTTAACATGCAGGGTCGAGTGTTGGGTCACGTCAGTGTGTAGTGACCCAACACTTTCGACCCTGCAGGTCACCACACCACACCACTGACATGACCCAACACTCGACCCTGCAGGTCACTACACCACTGACGTGACCCACCACTCGAACCCTGAAGGACACCACACCACTGAGCCTGACCCAACACTTTCGACCCTGCAGGTCACCACCACTGATGTGACCCAACACTCGAACCTGCAGGTCACCACACCACACCACTGACATGACCCAACACTTTCGACCCTGCAGGTCACTACACCACTGACGTGACCCAACACCTGACCCTGCAGGTCACCACACCACTGCCGTGATCCCAACACTCGACTCTGCAGGTCACCACACCCACACCACTGACGTGAACCAACACTTTCACCCTGCAGGTCACCACACCACTGACCTGACCCAACACTCGACCCTACAGGACACCACACCACTGACGTGACCCTAACACTCGACCCTACAGGACACCACACCACTGACCTGACCCAACACTCCAACCCTACAGGACACCACACCACTGACCTGACCCAACACTCGACCCTGCAGGACACCACACCACTAACAGTGACCCAACACTTTCGACTCTCAGGTCAGCAACTCCACTGACGTGACCCAACACTCGACCCTAGGGACACCACACCACTGACATGACCCAACACTCGACCCTACAGGACACCACACCACTGATGTGACCTAACACTCAACCCTGCAGGTCCCCAAACCACTGACCTGACACAACACTCGATCACTACAAGACACCACACTACCGACTTGACCCAACACTCAACCCCTGCAGGTAACCACACTCACTGACCTGACCCAACACTTGACCCTGCAGGTCACCACACCACACCACTGACGTGACCCAACACTCGACCCTGCAGGTCACCACACCACTGGCGTGACCCAACACTCGACCCTACAGGACACCACACCACTGATTTTGACCTAACACTCAACCCTGCAGGTCACCAAACCACTGACCTGACCCAACACTTTCGATCATACAGGACACCACACCACTGACGTGACCCAACACTCGACCCTGCAGGTCACCAGACCACCCACTGACGTGACCCATCACTCGACCATGCAGGTCCCACACCACTGACGTGACCCAACACTCCAACCCTGCAGGTCACCACACCACTGACGTGACCCAACACTCGACCCTGCAGGTCACCACACCACACCACTGACGTGAACCAACACTCGACCCTGCAGGTCACTACCACACCACTGACATGACCCAACACTCGACCCTACAGGACACCACACCACTGACCTGACCCAACACTTCGACCCTACAGGACACCACAAATCTAACTTGACCCAACACTCGACGCCCTGCAGGTCACCAAACCCACTGACTTGACCCAAGACTCAACCCCTACAGGACACCACCACTGACGTGACCTAACACTCTACCCTGCAGCGACACCACACCACTGACCTGAACCAACACTTCGACCCTGCAGGTCCCACCACACCACTGGCGTGACCCAACACTCGACCCCAGGACACCACACCACTGATTTGACTAACACTCAACCTGCAGGTCACCAAACCACTGACCTGACCCGAACACTTTCGATCGCTACAGGACACCACACCACTGACGTGACCCAACACTCGACCCTGCAGGTCACCAGACCACACCACTGGCGTGACCCATCACTCGCCGATGCAGGTCACCACACCACTGACGTGACCCAACACTCAACCCTACAGGTCACCACACCACTGACGTGACCCAACACTCGACCCTGCAGGTCACCACACCACACCACTGGCGTGAACCAACACTTCGACCCTGCAGGTCACTACACCACACCACTGACATGACCCAACACTCGACCCTACAGGACACCACACCACTGACCTGACCCAACACTCGACCCTACAGGACACCACAAATCTAACTCTGACCCAACACTCGACCCTGCAGGTCACCAAACCACTGACTTGACCCAAGACTCAACCCTACAGGACACCACACCACTGACGTGACCTAACACTCTACCCTACAGGACACCACACCACTGACCTGAACCAACACTCGACCCTGCAGGTCACCACACCACTGGCGTGACCCAACACTCGACCCTGCAGGTCACCACACCACTGACTTGACCCAACAATCGACCCTGCAGGTCACCACACCACTGACGTGACCCAACACACGACCCTGCAGGTCACCACACCACTGACGTGACCCAACACTCGACCCTGCAGGTCACTACACCACACCTCTGACGTGACCCAACACTCGACCCTGCAGGTCACCACACCCCTGCCGTGACCCAACACTCGACTCTGCAGGTCACCACACCACACCACTGACGTGACCCAACACTCGACCCTGCAGGTCACTACACCACACCACTGACATGACCCAACACTCGACCCTGCAGGTCACTACACCACTGACGTGACCCAACACTCGACCCTGAAGGACACCACACCACTGACCTGACACAACACTCGACCCTGCAGGTCACCACACCACTGAAGTGACCCAACACTCGAACCTGCAGGTCACCACACCACACCACTGACATGACCCAACACTCGACCCTGCAGGTCACTACACCATTGACGTGACCCAACACCTGACCCTGCAGGTCACCACACCACTGCCGTGACCCATCACTCGACTCTGCAGGTCACCACACCACACCACTGACGTGAACCAACACTCGACCCTGCAGGTCACCACACCACTGACCTGACCCAACACTCGACCCTACAGGACACCACACCACTGACGTGACCTAACACTCGACCCTACAGGACACCACCACTGACCTGACCCAACACTCACCCTGCAGGTCACCACACCAAACCACTGACGTACCAACACACGACCCTGCAGGTCACCACACCACTGACGTGACCCAACACTCGCCCTGCAGTTCACCACACCACTGACCTGACCCAACACTTGACCTACAGGACACCACACCACTAACATGACCCAACACTCGACTCTGCAGGTCGCAACTCCACTGACGTGACCCAACACTCAACCCTAGAGGACACCACACCACTGACATGACCCAACACTCCCGACCCTACAGGACACCACACCACTGACGTGACCCAACACTCGACCCTGCATGACACCACACCACTGACGTGACCCAACACTTCGACCCTACAGGACACCACACACTGACCTGACCCAACCCTCAACCCTAAAGGACACCACACCAATGACCTGACCCAACCCTCAACCTAAAGGACACCACATCACTGACATGACCCAACACTCGACCCTGCAGGTCACCACACCACTGACGTGACCCAACACTCGACCCTGCAGGTCACCACACCACTGATTGGACCCAACACTTTCGACCATGCAGGTCACCACACCACACCACTGACATGACCCAACACTCGACCCTGCAGGTCACTACATCACTGACGTGACCCAACACTCGACCCTGAAGGACACCACACCACTGACCTGACCCAACATTTCGACCCTGCAGGTCACCACACCACTGATGTGACCCACACTCGAACCTGCAGGTCACCACACCACACCACTGACATGACCCAACACTCACCCTGCAGGTCACTACACCACTGACGTGACCCAACACCTGACCCTGCAGGTCACCCCACACCACTGCCGTGATCCCAACACTCGACTCTGCAGGTCACCACACCACACCACTGACGTGAACCAACACTCGACCCTGCAGGTCACCACACCACTGACCTGACCCAACACTCGACCCTACAGGACACCACACCACTGACGTGACCTAACACTTCGACCCTACAGGACACCACACCACTGACCTGACCCAACACTCAGCCCTACAGGACACCACACCACTGACCTGACCCAACACTTCGACCCTGCAGGACACCACACCACTAACATGACCCAACACTCGACTCTGCAGGTCACAACTCCCACTGACGTGACCCAACACTTCGACCCTGAGGACACCACACCACTGACATGACCCAACACTCGACCCTGCAGGACACCACACCACTGATGTGACCTAACACTCAACCCTGCAGGTCACCAAACCACTGACCTGACACAACACTCGATCATACAGGACACCACACTACTGACTTGACCCAACACTCAACCCTGCAGGTAACCACACCACTGACCTGACCCAACACTTGACCCTGCAGGTCACCACACCACACCACTGACGTGACCCAACACTCGACCCTGCAGGTCACCACACCACTGACGTGACCCAACACTCGACCCTACAGGACACCACACCACTGATTTGAGCCTAACACTCAACCCTGCAGGTCACCAAACCACTGACCTGACCCAACACTCGATCATACAGGACACCACCCACTGACGTGACCCAACACTCGACCCTGCAGGTCACCAGACCACACCACTGATGTGACCCATCACTTTCGACCATGCAGGTCACCACACCACTGACGTGACCCAACACTCAACCCTGCAGGTCACCACACCACTGACGTGACCCAACACTCGACCCTGCAGGTCACCACACCACACCACTGACGTGACCCAACACTCGACCCTGCAGGTCACTACACCACACCACTGACATGACCCAACACTCGACCCTACAGGACACCACACCACTGACCTGACCCAACACTCGACCCTACAGGACACCACAAATCTAACTTGACCCAACACTCGACCCTGCAGGTCACCAAACCACTGACTTGACCCAAGACTCGACCCTGCAGGTCACCACACCACTGGCGTGACCCAACACTCGACCCTACAGGACACCACACCACTGATTTGACCTAACACTCAACCCTGCAGGTCACCAAACCACTGACCTGACCCAACACTCGATCATACAGGACACCACACCACTGAGCGTGACCCAACACTTTCGACCCTGCAGGTCACCAGACCACACCACTGACGTGACCCATCACTCGACCATGCAGGTCACCACACCACTGACGTGACTCAACACTCAACCCTGCAGGTCACCACACCACTGACGTGACCCAACACTCGACCCTGCAGGTCACCACACCACACCACTGACGTGAACCAACACTCGACCCCTGCAGGTCACTACACCACACCACTGACATGACCCAACACTCGACCCTACAGGACACCACACCACTGACCTGACCCAACACTCGACCCTACAGGACACCACAAATCTAACTTGACCCAACACTCGACCCTGCAGGTCACCAGAACCACTGACTTGACCCAAGACTCAACCCTACAGGACACCACACCACTGACGTGACCTAACACTCTACCCTACAGGACACCACACCACTGACCTGAACCAACACTTCGACCCTGCAGGTCACCACACCACTGACGTGACCCAACACTCGACCCTGCAGGTCACCACACCACTGACTTGACCCAACAATCGACCCTGCAGGTCACCACACCACTGACGTGACCCAACACACGACCCTGCAGGTCACCACACCACTGGCGTGACCCAACACTCGACCCTGCAGGTCACTACACCACACTCTGGAGCGTGATCCAACACTCGACCCTGCAGGTCACCACCCCCCTGCCGTGACCCAACAGCTCGACTCTGCAGGTCACCACCACACCACTGACGTGAACCAACACTCGACCCTGCAGGTCACTACACCACACCACTGACATGACCCAACACTTTCGACCCTGCAGGTCACTACACCACTAGCGTGACCCAACACTCGACCCTGAAGGACACCACACCACTGACCTGACACAACACTCGACCCTGCAGGTCACCACACCACTGAAGTGACCCAACACTTTCGAACCTGCAGGTCACCACACCACACCACTGACATGACCCAACACTCGACCCTGCAGGTCCCTACACCATTGACGTGACCCAACACCTGACCCTGCAGGTCACCACACCACTGCCGTGACCCCAACACTCTACTCTGCAGGTCACCACACCACACCACTGGCGTGAACCAACACTTTCGACCCTGCAGGTCACCACACCACTGACCTGACCCAACACTCGACCCTACAGGACACCACACCACTGACGTGACCTAACACTCGACCCTACAGGACACCACACCACTGACCTGACCCAACACTCGACCCTGCAGGTCACCACACCAAACCACTGACGTGACCCAACACACGACCCTGCAGGTCACCACACCACTGACGTGACCCAACACTCAACCCTACAGGACACCACACCACTGACCTGACCCAACACTCGACCCTGCAGGACACCACACCACTAACATGACCCAACACTCGACTCTGCAGGTCACAACTCCCACTGACGTGACCCAACACTCGACCCTAGAGGACACCACACCACTGACATGACCCAACACTCGACCCTACAGGACACCACACCACTGATGTGACCTAACACTCAACCCTGCAGGTCACCAAACCACTGACCTGACACAACACTCGATCATACAGGACACCACACTACTGACTTGACCCAACACTCAACCCTGCAGGTAACCACACCACTGACCTGACCCAACACTTGACCCTGCAGGTCACCACACCCACACCACTGGCGTGACCCAACCTCGACCCTGCGGGTCACCACACCACTGAGCGTGACCCAACACTCGACCCTACAGGACACCACACCACTGATTTGACCTAACACTCAACCCTGCAGGTCACCAAACCACTGACCTGACCCAACACTTTCGATCATACAGGACACCACACCACTGGCGTGACTCAACACTCGACCCTGCAGGTCACCAGACCACCACTGACGTGACCCATCACTCGACCATGCAGGTCACCACACCACTGACGTGACCCAACACTCAACCCTGCAGGTCACCACACCACTGACGTGACCCAACACTCGACCCTGCAGGTCACCACACCACACCACTGACGTGAACCAACACTTCGACCCTGCAGGTCACTACACCACACCACTGACATGACCCAACACTCGACCCTACAGGACACCACACCACTGACCTGACCCAACACTCGACCCTACAGGACACCACAAATCTAACTTGACCCAACACTCGACCCTGCAGGTCACCAAACCACTGACTTGACCCAAGACTCAACCCTACAGGACACCACACCACTGACGTGACCTAACACTCTACCCTACAGGACACCACACCACTGACCTGAACCAACACTCGACCCTGCAGGTCACCACACCACTGGCGTGACCCAACACTCGACCCTACAGGACACCACACCACTGATTTGACCTAACACTCAACCCTGCAGGTCACCAAACCACTGACCTGACCCAACACTCGATCATACAGGACACCACACCACTGACGTGACCCAACCTCGACCCTGCAGGTCACCAGACCACACCACTGACGTGACCCATCACTTCGACCATGCAGGTCACCACACCACTGGCGTGACCCAACACTCAACCCTGCAGGTCACCACACCACTGGCGTGACCCAACACTCGACCCTGCAGGTCACCACACCACACCACTGACGTGGAACCAACACTCGACCCTGCAGGTCACTACACCACACCACTGACATGACCCAACACTCGACCCTACAGGACACCACACCACTGACCTGACCCAACACTCGACCCTACAGGACACCACAAATCTAACTTGACCCAACACTCGACCCTGCAGGTCACCAAACCACTGACTTGACCCAAGACTCAACCCTACAGGACACCACACCACTGACGTGACCTAACACTCTACCCTACAGGACACCACACCACTGACCTGAACCAACACTCGACCCTGCAGGTCACCACACCACTGGCGTGACCCAACACTTTCGACCCCTGCAGGTCACCACACCACTGACTTGACCCAACAATCGACCCTGCAGGTCACCACACCACTGACGTGACCCAACACACGACCCTGCAGGTCACCACACCACTGGCGTGACCCAACACTCGACCCTGCAGGTCACTACACCACACCTCTGACGTGACCCAACACTCGACCCTGCAGGTCACCACACCCCCTGCCGTGACCCAACACTCGACTCTGCAGGTCACCACACCACACCACTGACGTGAACCAACACTCGACCCTGCAGGTCACTACACCACACCACTGACATGACCCAACACTCGACCCTGCAGGTCACTACACCACTGACGTGACCCAACACTCGACCCTGAAGGACACCACACCACTGACCTGACACAACACTCGACCCTGCAGGTCACCACACCACTAAGTGACCCAACACTCGAACCTGCAGGTCACCACACCACACCACTGACATGACCCAACACTCGACCCTGCAGGTCCCTACACCATTGGCGTGACCCAACACCTGACCCCTGCAGGTCACCACACCACTGCCGTGACCCATCACTCGACTCTGCAGGTCACCACACCACACCACTGACGTGAACCAACACTCGACCCTGCAGGTCACCACACCACTGACCTGACCCAACACTCGACCCTACAGGACACCACACCACTGACGTGACCTAACACTCGACCCTACAGGACACCACACCACTGACCTGACCCAACACTCGACCCTGCAGGTCACCACACCAAACCACTGACGTGACCCAACACACGACCCTGCAGGTCACCACACCACTGACGTGACCCAACACTCGACCCTGCAGTTCACCACACCACTGACCTGACCCAACACTTGACCCTACAGGACACCACACCACTAACATGACCCAACACTCGACTCTGCAGGTCACAACTCCACTGACGTGACTCCAACACTCAACCCTAGAGGACACCACACCACTGACATGACCCAACACTCACCCTACAGGACACCACACCACTGACGTGACCCAACACTCGACCCTGCATGACACCACACCACTGGCTGTGACCCAACACTCGACCCTACAGGACACCACACCACTGACCTGACCAACCCTCAACCCTAAAGGACACCACACCAATGACCTGACCCAACCCTCAACCCTAAAGGACACCACATCACTGACATGACCCAACACTCGACCCTGCAGGTCACCACCCACTGAGCGTGACCCAACACTCGACCCTGCAGGTCACCACACCACTGATTGGACCCAACACTTTCGACCATGCAGGTCACCACACCACACCACTGACATGACCCAACACTCGACCCTGCAGGTCACTACATCACTGACGTGACCCAACACTCGACCCCTGAAGGACACCACACCACTGACCGGACCCAACACTCGACCCTGCAGGTCACCACACCACTGAAGTGACCCAACACTCGAACCTGCAGGTCACCACACCACACCACTGACATGACCCAACACTCGACCCTGCAGGTCACTACACCACTGACGTGACCCAACACTCGACCCTGCAGGTCACCACACCACTGCCGTGACCCAACACTCGACTCTGCAGGTCACCACACCACACCACTGACGTGAACCAACACTTTCGACCCTGCAGGTCACTACACCACACCACTGCCGTGACCCAACACTCGACCCTGCAGGACACCACACCACTGACCTGACCCAACACTCGACCCTACAGGACACCACACCACTGACGTGACCTAACACTCGACCCTACAGGACACCACACCACAGACCTGACCCAACACTCGACCCTGCAGGTCACCACACCAAACCACTGACATGACCCAACACACGACCCTGCAGGTCACCACACCACTGACGTGACCCAACACTCGACCCTGCAGTTCACCACACCACTGACCTGACCCAACACTCGACCCTACAGGACACCAGACCACTGACGTGACCTGACACTCTACCCTGCAGGACACCACACCACTGACCTGACCCAACACTCGACCCTGCAGGACACCACACCACTGACCTGACCCAACACTCAACCCTAAAGGACACCACACCACTGACCTGACCCAACCCTCAACCCTAAAGGACACCACATCACTGACCTGACCCAACACTCGACCCTGCAGGTCACCACACCACTGACGTGACCCAACACTCGACCCTGCAGGTCAACACAACACTGATTTGACCCAACACTCGACCCTGCAGGTCACCACACCACACCACTGACATGACCCAACACTCGACCCTGCAGGTCACTACACCACTGACGTGACCCAACACTCGACCCTGCAGGTCACCATAGTTGATAGTGAAACATGTCTTCATAGGATTTAACATGCAGGGTCGAGTGTTGGGTCACGTCAGTGGTGTAGTGACCCAACACTCGACCCTGCAGGTCACCACACCACACCACTGACATGACCCAACACTCGACCCTGCAGGTCACTACACCATTGACGTGACCCACCACTCGACCCTGAAGGACACCACACCACTGACCTGACCCAACACTCGACCCTGCAGGTCACCACACCACTGATGTGACCCAACACTCGAACCTGCAGGTCACCACACCACACCACTGACATGACCCAACACTCGACCCCTGCAGGTCACTACACCACTGACGTGACCCAACACCTGACCCTGCAGGTCACCCACACCACTGCCGTGACCCAACACTCGACTCTGCAGGTCACCACACCACACCACTGGCGTGAATCAACACTCGACCCTGCAGGTCACCACACCACTGACCTGACCCAACACTCGACCCTACAGGACACCACACCACTGACGTGACCTAACACTCGACCCTACAGGACACCACACCACTGACCTGACCCAACACTCCAACCCTACAGGACACCACACCACTGACTCTGACCCAACACTCGACCTCCTGCAGGACACCACACCACTAACATGACCCAACACTCGACTCTGCAGGTCACAACTCCACTGACGTGACCCAACACTCGACCCTAGAGGACACCACACCACTGACATGACCCAACACTCGACCCTACAGGACACCACACCACTGATGTGACCTAACACTCAACCCTGCAGGTCACCAAACCACTGACCTGACACAACACTTTCGATCATACAGGACACCACACTACTGACTTGACCCAACACTCAACCCTGCAGGTAACCACACCACTGACCTGACGCAACACTTGACCCTGCAGGTCACCACACCACACCACTGACGTGACCCAACACTCGACCCTGCAGGTCACCACACCACTGGCGTGACCCAACACTCGACCCTACAGGACACCACACCACTGATTTGACCTAACACTCAACCCTGCAGGTCACCAAACCACTGACCTGACCCAACACTCGATCATACAGGACACCACACCACTGACGTGACCCAACACTCGACCCTGCAGGGTCACCAGACCACACCACTGACGTGACCCATCACTCGACCATGCAGGTCACCACACCACTGGCCGTGACCCAACACTCAACCCTGCAGGTCACCACACCACTGGCGTGACCCAACACTTTCGACCCTGCAGGTCACCACACCACACCACTGGCGTGAACCAACACTCGACCCTGCAGGTCACTACACCACACCACTGACATGACCCAACACTCGACCCTACAGGACACCACACCACTGACCTGACCCAACACTCGACCTACAGGACACCACAAATCTAACTTGACCCAACACTCGACCCTGCAGGTCACCAAACCACTGACTTGACCCAAGACTCAACCCTACAGGACACCACACCACTGACGTGACCTAACACTCTACCCTACAGGACACCACACCACTGACCTGAACCAACACTCGACCCTGCAGGTCACCCACCACTGGCGTGACCCCAACACTTTCGACCCTGCAGGTCACCACACCACTGACTTGACCCAACAATCGACCCGCAGGTCACCACACCACTGACGTGACCCAACACACGCCCCGCAGGTCACCACACCACTGACGTGACCCAACACTCGACCCTGCAGGTCACTACACCACCCTCTGGCGTGACCCAACACTCGACCCCTGCAGGTCACCACACCCCTGCCGTGACCCAACACTCGACTCTGCAGGTCACCACACCACACCACTGACGTGAACCAACACTCGACCCTGCAGGTCACTACACCACACCACTGCCGTGACCCAACACTTTCGACCCTGCAGGACACCACACCACTGACCTGACCCAACACTCGACCCTACAGGACACCACACCACTGACGTGACCTAACACTCGACCCTACAGGACACCACACCACAGACCTGACCCATCACTCGACCCTGCAGGTCACCACACCAAACCACTGACATGACCCAACACACGACCCTGCAGGTCACCACACCACTGACGTGACCCAACACTCGACCCTGCAGTTCACCACACCACTGACCTGACCCAACACTCGACCCTACAGGACACCACACCACTGACGTGACCTGACACTCTACCCTGCAGGTCACCACACCACTGACGTGACACAACACTCGACCCTGCAGGTCACCACACCACTGACTTGACCCAACACTCGACCGTGCAGGTTACCACACCACTGACATGACCCAACACTCGACCCTGCAGGTCACCAAACCACACCACTGACGTGAACCAACACTCAACCCTGCAGGTCACCACACCACACCACACCACTTACGTGACCCAACACTCGACCCTGCAGGTCACCACACCACTGACGTGACACAACACTCGACCCTGCAGGTCACCACACCACTGACTTGACCCAACACTCGACCCTGCAGGTTACCACACCACTAACGTGACCCATCACTTGACCCTGCAGGTCACCACATCACACCACTGACATGACCCAACACTCGACCCTGCAGGTCACTATACCCCTGACGTGACCCAACACTCGACCCTGCAGGTCACCACAGCACTGACGTGACCAAACACTCGACCCTGCAGGACATCACACCACTAACGTGACCCAACACTCGACACTGCAGGTCACCACACCACTGACGTGACCCAACACTCGACACTAGAGGACACCACACCACTGATGTGACCCAACACTCGACCCTGCAGGACACCACACCACTAACGTGACCCAACACTCGACTCTGCAGGTCACCGCACCACTGACGTGACCCAACACTCGACCCTACAGGACACCACACCACTGATGTGACCTAACACTCGACCCTGCAGGACACCACACCACTAACGTGACCCAACACTCGATCATACAGGACACCACACAACTGACCTGACCCAACACTCAACCCTGCAGGTAACCACACCACTGACGTGACCCAACACTCGACCCTGCAGGCCACCACACCACACCACTGACATGAACCAACACTCGACCCTGCAGGTCACCACACCACACCACTGACGTGACCCAACACTAGACCCTGCAGGTCACCACACCACTGACGTGACCCAACACTCAACCCTGCAGGTCACCACACCACTGACGTGACCCAACACTCAACCCTGCAGGTCACCACACCACACCACAGACGTGAACCCAACACTTTCGACCCTGCAGGTCACTACACCACACCACTGACGTGACCCAACACTTCGACCCTACATGACACCACACCACTGACATGACCCAACACTCGACCCTGCAGGTCACTACACCACTGACGTGACCCAACACTCAACCCTACAGGACACCACACCACTGACCTGACCCAACACTTGACCCTGCAGGTCACCACACCACACCACTGACGTGAACCAACACTTTCGACCCTGCAGGTCACCACACCACACCACTGACGTGACCCAACACTCGAACCCTGCAGGTCACCACACCACTGACGTGACCCAACACTCGACCCTACAGGACACCACACCACTGATTTGACCTAACACTCAACCCTGCAGGTCACCAAACCACTGACCTGACCCAACACTCGATCATACAGGACACCACACCACTGACGTGACCCAACACTCGACCCTGCAGGTCACCAGACCACACCACTGACGTGACCCATCACTCGACCCTGCAGGTCACCACACCACTGGTGTGACCCAACACTCAACCCTGCAGGTCACCACACCACTGACGTGACCCAACACTTTCGACCCCTGCAGGTCACCACACCACACCACTGGACGTGAACCAACACTCGACCCTGCAGGTCACTACACCACACCACTGACAAGACCCAACACTCGACCCTACAGGACACCACACCACTGACCTGACCCAACACTTTCGACCCTACAGGACACCACAAATCTAACTTGACCCAACACTCGACCCTGCAGGTCACCAAACCACTGACTTGACCCAAGACTCAACCCTACAGGACACCACACCACTGGCGTGACCTAACACTCTACCCTACAGGACACCACCCACTGACCTGAACCAACACTCGACCCCTGCAGGTCACCACACCACTGGCGTGACCCAACACTCCGACCCTGCAGGTCACCACACCACTGACTTGACCCAACAATCGACCCTGCAGGTCACCACACCACTGACGTGACCCAACACACGACCCTGCAGGTCACCACACCACTGACGTGACCCAACACTCGACCCTGCAGGTCACTACACCACACCTCTGACGTGACCCAACACTCAACCCTGCAGGTCACCACACCCCTGCCGTGACCCAACACTCGACTCTGCAGGTCACCACACCACACCACTGACGTGAACCAACACTCGACCCTGCAGGTCACTACACCACACCACTGACGTGACCCAACACTCGACCCTGCAGGTCACTACACCACTGACGTGACCCAACACTCGACCCTGAAGGACACCACCACTGACCTGACACAACACTTCGACCCTGCAGGTCACCACACCACTGAAGTGACCCAACACTCGAACCTGCAGGTCACCACACCACACCACTGACATGACCCAACACTCGACCCTGCAGGTCCCTAGCCACCACTGACGTGACCCAACACCTGACCCTGCAGGTCACCACACCACTGCCGTGACCCATCACTCGACTCTGCAGGTCAAACACCACACCACTGACGTGAACCAACACTCGACCCTGCAGGTCACCACACCACTGACCTGACCCAACACTCGACCCTGCAGGACACCACACCACTGACGTGACCTAACACTCGACCCTACAGGACACCACACCACTGACCTGACCCAACACTCGACCCTGCAGGTCACCACACCAAACCACTGACGTGACCCAACACACGACCCTGCAGGTCACCACACCACTGACGTGACCCAACACTCGACCCTACAGTTCACCCACACCACTGACCTGACCCAACACTTGACCCTACAGGACACCACACCACTAACATGACCCAACACTCGACTCTGCAGGTCACAACTCCACTGGCGTGACCCAACACTCAACCCTAGAGGACACCACACCACTGACATGACCCAACACTCGACCCTACAGGACACCCACACCACTGACGTGACCCAACACTCGACCCTGCATGACACCACACCACTGACGTGACCCAACACTCGACCCTACAGGACACCACACCACTGACCTGACCCAACCCTCAACCCTAAAGGACACCACACCAATGACCTGACCCAACCCTCAACCCTAAAGGACACCACATCACTGACGTGACCCAACACTCGACCCTGCAGGTCACCACACCACTGACGTGACCCAACACTCGACCCTGCAGGTCACCACACCACTGATTGGACCCAACACTTTCGACCATGCAGGTCACCACACCACACCACTGACGTGACCCAACACTCGACCCTGCGAGGTCACTACATCACTAGCGTGACCCAACACTCGACCCTGAAGGACACCACACCACTGACCGGACCCAACACTCGACCCTGCAGGTCACCACACCACTGACGTGACCCAACACTCAACCCTGCAGGTCACCACACCACACCACTGACATGACCCAACACTCGACCCTGCAGGTCACTACACCACTGACGTGACCCAACACTCGACCCTGCAGGTCACCACACCACTGCCGTGACCCAACACTCGACTCTGCAGGTCACCACACCACACCACTGACGTGAACCAACACTCGACCCTGCAGGTCACTACACCACACCACTGCCGTGACCCAACACTCGACCCTGCAGGACACCACACCACTGACCTGACCCAACACTCGACCCTACAGGACACTCACACCACTGACGTGACCCTAACACTCGACCCTACAGGTCACCACACCACAGACCTGACCCAACATTCGACCCTGCAGGTCACCACACCAAACCACTGACATGACCCAACACACGACCCTGCAGGTCACCACACCACTGACGTGACCCAACACTCGACCCTGCAGTTCACCACACCACTGACCTGACCCAACACTCGACCCTACAGGACACCAGACCACTGACGTGACCTAACACTCTACCCTGCAGGACACCACACCACTGACCTGACCCAACACTTCGACCCTGCAGGACACCACACCACTGACCTGACCCAACACTCAACCCTAAAGGACACCACACCACTGACCTGACCCAACACTCAACCCTAAAGGACACCACATCACTGACCTGACCCAACACTTTCGACCCTGCAGGTCACCACACCACTGAACGTGACCCAACACTCGACCCTGCAGGTCAACACAACACTGACTTGACCCAACACTTCGACCCTGCAGGTCACCACACCACACCACTGACATGACCCAACACTCGACCCTGCAGGTCACTACACCACTGACGTGACCCAACACTTCGACCCTGCAGGTCACCATAGTTGAGTGAAACATGTCTTCATAGGATTATGCAGGTTGGGTCACGTCATGGTGTGTGACCCAACACTCGACCCTGCAGGTCACCACACCCCCACTGACATGACCCAACACTCGACCTGCAGGTCACTACACCCATTGACGTGACCCACCACTCGACCCTGAAGGACACCACCACTGACCTGACCCAACACTCGACCCTGCAGGTCACCACACCACTGATGTGACCCAACACTTCGAACCTGCAGGTCACCACACCACACCACTGACATGACCCAACACTCGACCCTGCAGGTCACTACACCACTGACGTGACCCAACACCTGACCCTGCAGGTCACCACCACTGCCGTGACCCAACACTCGACTCTGCAGGTCACCACACCACACCACTGACGTGAACCAACACTTTCGACCCTGCAGGTCACCACACCACTGACCTGACCCAACACTCGACCCTACAGGACACCACACCACTGACGTGACCCAACACTCGACCCTACAGGACACCACACCACTGACCTGACCCAACACTTCAACCCTACAGGACACCACACCACTGACCTGACCCAACACTCGACCCTGCAGGACACCACACCACTAACAGACCCAACACTCGACTCTGCAGGTCACAACTCCACTGACGTGACCCAACACTCGACTCCTAGAGGACACCACACCACTGACATGACCCAACACTCGACCCTACAGGACACCACACCACTGATGTGACCTAACACTCAACCCTGCAGGTCACCAAACCACTGACCTGACACAACACTCGATCATACAGGACACCACACTACTGACTTGACCCAACACTCAACCCTCAGGTAACCACAGCCACTGACCTGACCCAACACTTGACCCTGCAGGTCACCACACCACACCACTGACGTACCCAACACTTTCGACCCTGCAGGTCACCACACCACTGCGTGACCCAAATCTCGACCCACAGGACACCACACCACTGATTTGACCTAACACTCAACCCTGCAGGTCACCAAACCACTGACCTGACCCAACACTCGATCTAGCAGGACACCACACCACTGGCGTGACCCAACACTCGACCCTGCAGGTCACCAGACCACACCACTGACGTAACCCATCACTTTCGACATGCGGTCCCCACACCCTGACGTGACCCAACACTCAACCCTGCAGGTCACCAGCACCACTGACGTGACCCAACACTCACCCTGCAGGTCACCCACCACACCACTGGCGTGAACCGAACACTCAACCCTGCAGGTCACTACACCAACACCACTGACATGACCCAACACTCGACCCTACAGGACACCACACCACTGACCTGACCCAACACTCGACCCTACAGGACACCACAAATCTAACTTGACCCAACACTCGACCCTGCAGGTCACCAAACCACTGACTTGACCCAAGACTCAACCCTACAGGACACCACCCACTGACGTGACCTAACACTCTACCCTACAGGACACCACACCACTGACCTGAACCAACACTCGACCCTGCGGAGTCACCAACCACTGGCGTGACCCAACACCTCGACCCTGCAGGTCACCACCCTGACTTGACCCAACAATCGACCCTGCAGGTCACCACACCACTGACGTGACCCAACACACGACCCTGCGGTCACCACACCACTGACGTGACCAACACTCGACCCTGCAGGTCACTACACCCACACCTCTGACGTGACCCAACACTCAACCCTGCAGGTCACCACACCCCTGCCGTGACCCAACACTCGACTCTGCAGGTCACCACACCACACCACTGACGTGAACCAACCTCGACCCTGCAGGTCACTACACCACACCACTGCCGTACCCAACACTCGACCCTGCAGGACACCACACCACTGACCTGACCCAACACTCTGACCCTACAGGACACCCACACCACTGGCGTGACCTAACACTCGACCCTACAGGACACCACACCACAGACCCTGACCCATCACTCACCCTGAGGCACCACACCAAACCACTGACATGACCCAACACTACGACCCTGCAGGTCACCACACCACTGCGTGACCCAACACTCGACCCTGCGGTTCACCACACCACTGACCTGACCAACACTCACCCTACAGACACCACACCACTGACGTGACCCGACACTCTACCTGCGGTCACCACCCACCGACGGAACAACACTCACCCTGCAGGTCACCACACCACTGACTTGACCCAACACTTTCGACCGTGCAGGTCAATACACACCACTGACACGACCCAACACTTCGACCCTGCAGGTCACCAACCCACACCACTAGCGTGAACCAACACTCAACCCTGCAGGTCACCACACCACACCACCCACACGTGACCCAACACTTCGACCCTGCAGGTCACCACACCACTGACGTGACACAACACTCGACCCTGCAGGTCAGCCACACCACTGACTTGACCCAACACTCGACCCTGCAGGTTACCACACCACTAACGTGACCCATCACTTGACCCTGCAGGTCACCACATCACACCACTGACATGACCCAACACTCGACCCTGCAGGTCACTATACTCTGTGACGTGACCCAACACTTTCCACCCTGCAGGTCACAGCACTGACGTGACCAAACACTTCGACTCTGCAGGACATCACACCACTAACGTGACCCAACACTCGACACTGCAGGTCACCCACACCACTGGACGTGACCCAACACTCGACACTAGAGGACACCACACCACTGATGTGACCCAACACTCGACCCTGCAGACACCACACCACTAACGTGACCCAACACTCGACTCTGCAGGTCACCGCACCACTGACGTGACCCAACACTCGACCCTACAGGACACCACACCACTGATGTGACCTAACACTCGACCCCTGCAGGTACACCACACCACTACCAACGCTGACCCAACACTCGATCATACAGGACACCACACAAACTGACCTCCGACCCAACACTCAACCCTGCAGGTAACCACACCACTGACGTGACCCAACACTCGACCCTGCAGGCCACCACACCCCACCACTGACATGAACCAACACTCGACCCCAGGTCACCACACCACACCACTGACGCGACCCAACACTCAGTGACCCTGCAGGTCACCACACCACGACGCACCCAACACTCCAACCCTGCAGGTCACCCACCACTGACGTGACCCAACACTCAACCCTGCAGGTCACCACACCCCTACAGACGTGAACCCAACACTCGCCCTGCAGGTCACTACACCACACCACTGACGTGACCCAACACTCGACCCTACGACACCACACCACTGACATGACCCAACACTCGACCCTGCAGGTCACTACACCACTGACGTGACCCAACACTCAACCCTACAGGACACCACACCACTGACCTGACCCAACACTTGACCCTGCAGGTCACCACACCACACCACTGACGTGAACCAACACTCGACCCTGCAGGTCACCACACCACACCACTGACGTGACCCAACACTCGACCCTGCAGGTCACCACACCACTGACGTGACCCAACACTCGACCCTACAGGACACCACACCAGCTGATTTGACCTAACACTCCAACCCTGCAGGTCACCAAACCACTGACCTGACCCAACACTCGATCATACAGAGACACCACACCACTGACGCTGACCCAACACTCGACCCTGCAGGTCACCAGACCACACCACTGACGTGACCCATCACTCGACCCTGCAGGGGTCACCACCCACTGACGTGACCCAACACTCCAACCCTGCAGGTCACCACACCACTACGTGACCCAACATCAACAACCCCTGCAGGTCACCACCACACCACTGACGTGCCAACACTCGCCCTGCAAGGGTCACTACACCCACACCACTGACACTTGACCCAACACTCGACCCTCAGGACACCACACCACTGACCTGACCCAACACTTCGACCCTACAGGACACCACAAAACTAACTTGACCCAACACTCGACCCTGCAGGTCACTACACCACTGACGTGGACCCAACACTCAACCCTACAGGACACCAAACCACTGACCTGACCCAACACTCGACCCTGCAGGACACCACACCACTAACACTGACCAACACTCACTCTGCAGGTCACAACTCCACTGACGTGACCCAACACTCGACCCTAGAGGACACCACACCACTGACATGAACCCAACACTCGGACCCTACAGACACACCACACCACGTGATGCTTTGACCTAACACTCCAACCTGCAGGGTCACCAAACCACTGACCTGACACAACACTTTCGATCATACAGGACACCCACACTACTGACTTGACCTAACACCAACCCTGCAGGTAACCACACCACTGACCTGACCCAACACTTGACCCTACAGGTCACCACACCACACCACTGACGTGAACCAACACTTTCGACCCTGCAGGTCACCACACCACACCACCGACGTGACCCAACACTTTCGACCCTGCAGGTCACCACACCACTGATGTGACCAACACTCGACCTCAGGACACCACACCACTGATTTGACCTAACACTCAACCCTGCCAGGTCACCAAACCACTGGACCTGACCCAACACTTTCGATCATACAGGACACCACACCACTGACGTGACCCAACACACTCGACCCTGCAGGTCACCAGACCACACC
>NW_025537747.1:0-28162 GCF_020615455.1 Coregonus clupeaformis | reverse complement strand
TCAGTGGGGACAACAGTGACTCCCGCCTAGCTTGTCACCCTGGCTCACCCGCACTTACAACCTGCTCGCCCAAGAGGTTCTGGCTGGCCCTCTCTGAGAAGGATGTACGGGAGATCTCCAGCCTGCCCATCGCAGCCAACACAAGTCGTCCTGCCAGCCCCCCCGGTTGCTGCAGCCCCTGCCTGTGCCCAGGGTCAGCTGGTCCTGTCGCTGGTCCTCCTCCTCCACGGCTCGTCGATGGTGGTCTGGTTTACACCGTCCGCCGCCTTCTTCGGTCCAGACGGAGGGTAGGGGTCTCAATTACCTCATTGACTGGGAGGCTCACGGACTGAGGAAAGGACCTGGGTGCCAACTAGTCGGATTGTGGATAGACTCTCATCACCCTTTCCATAGCGGCATCTGATCAGCCTGCAATCCGTGAGGGCCGCCCCAGAGGGTCCCTAACCGTCCGGCCCGCTCGGCTTCCTGTCCTGTGCCTGATCCTGTCTCAAGGACCTGTCCATCTCTCCCACCACGGCCCTCCGGCTCCCTCCCGAGGATAGGGCGTTCACTCGGACCCGTTCGGAGGAGTTCTAGCCCTCCTCCGGCTCCCCTCCTCCCGCCCGGCGTGGTGTTGCTCTTAGGACTTCTGGGGCCGTCCCTTGCAGGGTTCTGTCATAAAGCCCTCTCCCTCCCACCCGGGTTACCACCTTAATTGGTTTCCACTATCTTCCTCTGCTCACCTCCTCTCTCTACTCAGCCTAACTAGCTCCACCTGTCCCTGCTCTGCTCGGCTCCTAATTACTCTGCCAGCTGCGCTGCATTGCCCACTAACCTCTCCCAGTATTTAAAGGCCCTGTCTTTTAGTCTCCGTTCATCGTCTGCAAAGCTCACACCCGGAACTGTGTGTCCCTTTCTACCTGTTTTGTACCCCCGACCGCCTGATTCTTGATACTCTTCTGCCCCAGAAACCACCTGCTTTCCTGCCATTCACTCCTACTTCTCTTCGACCCGGTAACTCTCACCAGCCTTCTCTTGCTACACTATTTGATTTCCCTTGACTATACTTCTCCTGTTTTCATCCCCGTTGTGTCTGTGTTTCCTCCCCCCCAGGACTTCTGACCACCAACCCCCTCATTCATTCCACTGGGGGAGGCACAGACCCACACTCTACCTGAGCCTTCCTCACTCCCTCATCCTTTCCCCTTAGTTTAATAAACTTTCTGGTGTTTTGTTCCTCTTGTCTCTCTAACTGTGACGCTTTGTGTCTGGGGTTTCTCTACCAACATATATTTGTAGTTGTCCACATATTCTAGTTCAGACCCTCCATGAGTAGTGATTCTGAGTCGGTGGGCGGGTGCAAGCAGCGTTCTTAAAGCATGCTAGTGTTTAAGAGCAGTTGGAGCTACGAAGGAGTGTTGTATGCTACTCGTTTGGAGGTTTTTAACACAGTGTCAAATGAAGGGCCAGATTATACAAAATTATTGTCCATCGAGGTGGATCCGCTCACCAGCAGCATGGGGGGCATGGGCAAGTCTGCAGCGGAGGGTGCAGAGCTGGTGGCAGTAGTTGTGAAACATGCCACTATGTTAAATTCTCAATTATTGTAGATTTTGGTGGTACGTCTTTCCTAGCCTCAGTGCAGTGGGCAGTTGGGAGGAGGTGCTCTTATTTTCCATGGACTTTACATTCTCCCAAAACTTTTTGAGTTAGTGCTACAGGATCAAGTTTGAAATGCGTCATATCCATCCAGGTCAATTAGAAAGGCCTGCTCGATAAAGTGTTTTAGGGAGCGTTTGACAGTGATGAGTTGAGTCGTTTGATCGCAATTGTGAGCATAGGCTATCCTAATCCTGGTTGAAACAGCATATGGGGTGTATTTGGGGGATTAGAATTTGTCAGGATAATATCTATGAGGGTGTGCCCATGTTTACAGATTTAATGTACCTGGTAGGTTCGTTGATAATTTGTGTGAGATTGAGGGCATCTTTTTAGATTGTAGGTTGGCCGGGGTGTTAATCATATCCCGGTTTAGGTCACCAAGCCAGTACAAACTCTGAGGGATAGATGAGGGCAATCAGTTCACATATGGTGTCTAGGGCTCAGCTCGGGGCTGGGGGGGTCTGTAGCACGCGGCAGCAGTGAGAGACTTATTTCTGGAAAGGTGATTTTTAAATAAAGCTCAAACTGTTTGGGCACCGAACCTGGATATACGATAGAGGCTCTACAGTATTTCAACCCCACCCCCTTTGGTAGTTCTACTCGAGACTAAAATGTTGTAGTTGGGGATGACATTTCTGATTTTTGTGTTCTAACCAGATTCCCTGCTAACATCGGTTGCTTGCTAATGCAGTAATATCGGGAGGGCTTTTTCGTGCAAAAAACCAAGGCTTTACGATTACAGAAGTCAACAAATGATAACGCCTGGGGATAGGGGTGATACTGGTGGCTACAGGCCTGGTTAACCTCTCCATCACCAGGAAGAGGGGGGAGTAGAATAGGATTTCTAAAGGCTTTAAGTAAGTCTGGTCTTCTAGTCCGTTGGCTACAGAAAAAAAAAGCCCAGGTTTCTAATGATTCATGCATTATGTCAAAGGATATGATACAGTGGAGGTAAACTAACGTTGGTACATAATATCATCACTGGAGGCACCGAGTTGAGTCCATCTCGCGTGTATGGGGTGCAAGGGCTATCTAAGGCGAGGTTTGCTTGCTGGGATCTACAGTTAAGTATTCCAATAGAAAAAAAACCAACAGCTCGCATATTACATGAAAAGGCATAAAGCAATCCCAGGTGTAATTCGAGGCTAAACAACAGCTGGTAATGGCGACAAAGTTTGGGCTGAGGCTAAACATAAGCGGGGTTTGTGCCTAAAAAGACTCCACAGCATCGCCTGTATAGCTGAGTTATCATAAGGTCCGGTACGCAATGGATGTTCGGAGGTGTTAGGGGCTGCTATAGCACTGGCGTGTGCTAGCGGGCCGGGCTAGCAGATGGATCTTCATGTCGGGTTGCGGAAGCTGTTGTATCCACATCGCATTTCGTCGGCAGACCAGTCGTGTTGGATCGGCGGGGCTCTGTTCCAACACTAGGGGTCTTCTTACAGAGAGGTAATCAGATGGCCTGGCTCAAGGCTCAACTCAGGGGCTGATTAGCAAACCACAAGCGTCCATTTGTTTGTAGCTAGCTAGTAGGATGATCGTTTTAAAGGTTCAGTGATTCCGCCAGAAAAACTGACTATGTTCAGTTATAGCCTGTACAGTGCTGATATTCTAAGCTGGCTGGCTGGTAGGTAGTGCAGGCCGCACCCACAATGTGAAGCCGCTAAGTGCTATTAAGTAGCTATTAGCTGCTACCGATATCGGTGTTAAGGTCCAGTGATTCAGTGGTTCCGGCAAAAATCCGATATGCTCTGTATAGCGCATGTTGCGCTTGCGGCGTGCCAATTTCCACTAGAGCTGTTGTATTGCAAACCCCGGCCCCGACATGTAACTCTAACGGTGGCTAATAGCAAGTAGCTAGTTAGCTGGCTACTGTATTTCAGCCAGAGGTTCTGATAAAAAATGTATGAAGAAACAACAGAAGTCCATTCCACATTGGGTCTGTATATTTAGTTAAAGGATGGAAAGTGAGATTAAAATATATACAAAAAACACAAAACAAAAAAAAAGGCTATTTATATAAGGACACTACAAAAACACGATGCTATGCCATCTTGGATCTCACACAATCATTAATTTTTATTTTTATTTATTAAAAAAAAAAAATGTCTGTATATCACTTTACATAGTATTCGACTTTACTCCGTACTTTGTTGAAGCACCTTTGTCTACTACAGCCTTGAGTCTTGCCAATGATGCTACAAGCTTATCACACCTGTATTTGAGGAGTTTCTCCCATTCTTCTCTGCAATCCTCCCAAGCTCTGTCAGGTTGGAGGGGGTGTCCTTGCTATTTTCAGCCTTTAGGTGCATTTTGGCAAACTCCAAAGCGGGATGTCATGTCTTTGGCTTCATCTAGCCACTCTCGATAAAGGCCTGATTGGTGGAGGTGCTGCAAAGATGGATGTCTTTCTGGAAGGTTCTCCCATCTCCACAGAGGAACTCTAGAGCTCTGTCAGAGTACCATTGGGTTCTTGGTCACCTCCTGACCAACCTTTCTCCCCGATTGCTCAGTTTGGCCGGGCTGCCAGCTCTAGGAAGAGTCTTGGTGGTTCCAAACTTCTTCCTTTTTAAGAATGATGGAGGCCACTGTGTTCTTAGGGACCTTCCATTCTGCAGCATTTTTTATACCCTTCCCCAGATCTGTGCCTCACACAATCCTGTCCGGAGCTCTCCACATTCCTTTGACCTCATGGCTTGGTTTTTACTCTGACATCACTGTCAACTGTGACCTTATATGACAGGTGTGTGTCTTTCCAAATCATGTCCAATCAATTAATTTACCACAGGTACTCCAATCAAATTGTCAAACATCTTAAGGAAACAGGATGCACCTGACTCATTTCGAGTTCTTGAAGGGGTCTTTTTATGTATGTATTTCTGTTTTTTGTTTTTAATACATTTGCAAACATTTCTAAAAACCAGTTTTCGTTTTGTCATTATGTATTGTGTGTAGATAGTGATGAGGGGAAAAAATAATTTAATCCATTTTAAATACTGTAATAGTAACAAAATTGGAAAAAGTCAAGTGGTCTGAATACTTTTCCGAATGCACTTACTTTTGAATCATCTCTGTGTTACATTACACCTACTATGTCTGGTTTATATATTAATCATTTATATCACTTCTACGTATTATTTGACAGTGATGCTAAAATCTTACATTTGGCCTATAGTTTTCGAGTTTGTCAAAAGCCTTTTTTCATTCATTGATATAAGCTGTTCATTCAGTTATAGAAATTCCTCCCTTCAAATGTCACTTTATATGAAACAAATCCAAAATGCTGACAGTGATCTAAAAATGTTCCATTTGGCCCTATGTTTAGTCGAGTTTGGTCAAAAGCCTGGGTTTTCATTCATTATAATAAAACTTCTTCATTCAGTTATAGAAATTCCTCCACATCAAGATGTCACCTTTTATAAAAACAAACCCAA
Organism: Coregonus clupeaformis; assembly: GCF_020615455.1. Taxonomy (NCBI): domain Eukaryota; kingdom Metazoa; phylum Chordata; class Actinopteri; order Salmoniformes; family Salmonidae; genus Coregonus; species Coregonus clupeaformis. The sequence continues at coordinate 23,087 of NW_025537747.1, read as the reverse complement.
CATTTGTTTAATATAAATCCAAAAAAGCCATATTTACATTTTAGCATCACTGTCAAAATACATCTGGGAGTTCCGTTTGTGTGTGTGTGTGTGTGTGTGTGTGTGTGTGTGTGTGTGTATACTTCATGTTTTATTCTGCCTTTTCAAATAGCTTTAAAACCCTTACAGCTTTCAAATATTTATATCAATGATCTACATGAGCATCTATGCCTGGCAGGTTTCAGCCACAGCCCAATCTCTCCGTGCTCTTCTTTAAATTACTACAGTGTATTCCTCGTCCCTTCTAATCAAACATTTATTATATTTTTAGCTTTGAATCCCTTTTTTGGGCCAACTGTAAAAGGACCCATGATATCAGTATTCATAGTACCCATCACAACATCTCTATTGCTTTCAGGTGGAATGTGTTCGTTTTTCAATTTGAATGAGATAGCGAGACACTATAAATAAAACCCCTCTTTTTGAGTCAAAAAATACTTATTTTATAACGAAAAAGAAATTAAAAAGGAGGTTGAAACAGTTTGTATCACTACTTGTAATATGCTGCCTTCTTAAAAACTTCAGCCAACTGGGCCAAGCTTCGCCATCCAGATTAATACCGCGGTGTCAGAGAGCCCTAAAATTATCAAAACTCCAGCCACCTATCATAACTTTCTCTCTGCTACCCTTGCTCCAATCTAGGCCCAAAGTTCTTAGCTTCTACCCCCAAGCCATAAGACTCCTAACCTAATCACTGCTCCCATATTTCATTTCCCCCCCCCCCTCCCCCCCCCCCCCTCTTTTACCTCTCTACTCGTTTATTATTTATGCATAGTCACTTTAACTCTACCCACATTACATATACCTCAATTACCTCACTAACCTGTCCCCTCTTACATTACTCTATATACCCCCTTATTAGCCTCCCTACTGTTATTTTATTTTACTCCTGCTCTTTAATTATTTTATTTTATTTTAATTAAAATTTTAACTTATCTATTTTTTACTTTTTATTTTTCTTAAAAACTTCATTGTTGGTTGGGCTTGTATGTAAGCATTTCACTGTAATTCTACACCTGTTGTATTCGGGCGCATGTGGCAAATAACATTTGATTTGATTTGATGGAAATTGCGCTTAGCGCATTTCCTACAGAGTCACCAATCACACAGCATCTGTCGGTGGCCCACCCCCTCCTCACCCACCAGTTTAGATTTTTTTTTTAATCACTTTCTATTATATTTTTAAGTAATCATCTGTTTTCATGTAATACTTGTGCTGAATGTAGGATTCCACAGTAATGTAGTTATGCTTTGATGTGATTTATTTACTTTAAAATGTTTGCCAAACAAAAACATTATTTCGTTTACAAACCATACAACTCTATGCACAATGACTACTTTCACATTTCCGCTGAACAATCTCCAAAAACTAAATGAGTGGAGGAACTGTGCAGAGGCAAACTTTATTGAGAATTACATTAAAATCTCCCTCAGGTTTTTATGCAACCATGTTTTCCCAAAAAACAAGTAAATATATGCTCGAATAAAACTCAAAGATGTCTGCAGAAAGAATGGGGTTCACAATACACTGACCTTGAGTTTAAATATATTTTGGTTGTTCAACTACAGTAAGTGAATATTTACACCCTAATGATCTTAACAAAATCACATCATGTCCCTATCTTACTACACGAAATGCATAATCATTCTCCTCATGTTTCACAAGTTTGACATCACAGCAGAGCAGAGTAGAGAAGAGTGAGTACAGTACAGTACAGTGGAGTACTACAATATGCTGTACAGTGATACATACATATGCAACTCTACTGTATATATACTTTTTTTTCTTACTGTATGTACTCTACTGTGCTCTCCTCTGAACAGTTGGTGTTGAGAGATGTGTCTGTTACTTGAACTCTGTGAATCAGTTATTTGGGCTGCAATCTGAGGCTTAACTCTAATACTTATCCTCCTGCAGTCTTCCTTTCCTGTGCGTCCTCATGAGAGCCAGTTTCATCATAGCCTTGATGTTTTGCAACTGCTCTTGAAACATTTTAAAAGTTCTTAAATGTTCCTATTGCCTACCTTCATGTCTTAAATATACGACTGTATTTCTCTTTGCTTCATTTAACTGTTCTTACCATAATATACTTGCCTTTTACCAAATAGGGCTATCTTCTGTATAACCCCTACCTTGTCACAACCAACTGATTGGCTCAAATGCATTAAGAAGGAAATCAATTCCACAAATTAACTTTTAAGAAGGCACACCTGTTAGTTGAAATGCATTCCAGGTACTACTCCTGATGCTGGTTGGGAGGGGGTGCCAGTGTCAAACTCCAACAAGCAAAGGTTTCTACTTTAAAATCTATTAAAATATATTTTGATTTTTTAACACTCTTTTGGTTACTACGTGATTCCATATGTGTTATTTCATCGTTTTGATGTCTTCACTATTATTCTACAATGCAGAAAATTGTAAAAATAAAGAAAAACCCTTAGCAGTAGGTTGTCCAAACTTTTTGACTGGTACTGTACATCTCAGATTTGGTCAGTCGGTCTGTCTGTGGATGTAAACATCAAGGCCAGTACTAACCACATTTCAACTGCTGTTCAACTTCCAAAAATATATACTGTATATATAAACTATTTGATTATATTAATTTGCCTTTCTACTACTCCATAACATTAATAAACATTCATCTGTTTTTTTGACACATAGTCAACCCCCTTATTTTTGTTGTCACAAAACTACCTCCATACTTCCATTAATTTGTATGGGTTACCTTCCAGACAATCTACACTTGTAGGGGTCATAGACCAAGCGGAGAACACCATCGTTTTCGTTAGTCTCTTCTTTTGTAGCTGAACAGTTCGGCCTATAACAAGTTGCACATCAGCGTTACCGTCTTCATGAGTCCAACACAATGCAGAAGGCCACACAGGGGATGTGGTGGATTGGGATGCACCCATGCAAAAAAACGATATCTCTCAGCTCTAACTGATGAATTTATGGGGATTATTTTTTTATGTTCTTAGATTGGCGCTTCGGGGTTTCAATAGACTCTTAAGGATTATGATTTCCTATTGTACCAATTCGTTGCATAATTCGAAACATAAAAACCTCTTATTTTTTTGTATCGCAATTACTTTTTAAATAGTATTTTAAAAAAATTATCTATGCCTTCATTTAACAAAGAATATAGACTCTTAGGTTTGATTTACACTCATTTATTTCCTATACTTCCGTTGGTGCTCATGGGTCCATTTGATGAAATTTTGGTAAAAAGGTCAGAAATGTCAGTCAGAAAAGAAATCTGGTGATTTACTAAAAAGCCAACCCCTTTGTGACCATAAAAATACATTTTAATCAACCCATAAATAGAAATGCAATTCTGCAAGTCAATAAACAGTAAAAAGCTGAGCAGCATATCAAATATCACAGTCAAACAAAAGATTATACAACTTCATTGCCAACTTCATTCATACCCTCTTCCAACTGTTTGAACCGGGATACAGTTGGTTCATATTGTACACATTGCTGGTGAAGAATATTCAACTACTTTACTGTTCTACGCTGCCACTCATCACTGAATGATGCGATGGCGGTTTGGTTGACAGGCAACTCCACTCTTCTAAGTTAACTTACGATTTACACCTTTTATGTCTATGCAATCCAGTTTTCACCCTCAAATCAAATCAAATCAAATTGTTTGGTCACATTTGTAATTTATTGCGGGTGTAGTACCTTGTGCTTCTACTCCGCTGCAGTAATATCTGAGAATAATATCTATCCATTTCACAACATACACACAATACACACCTCTGTGTGGCACTTTTGTTACAAACATTAATAGTAAAAATGTATGGCAACAATGATCAATGTATTTATCAAACAATTTTTAATCAATATTTAGTCAAGTATCAGCTGCTGAAAGCTGTTTGTTTCTTGTACCAATTTTCTATTGCACAATGTGAAGGAATTACAGTACTATTTATAAAAAAGAAAACCCAGTTAACCAAGATTCATTATCTTCAATGCTATCCCTGCATTAGCTGTGATTACTGTATTAGAGAGTGACCAAACAGTGGATTACAAATTACAGAATCTTGCTTGTATCGCCCCTCACTAAGACTGGGCTAACACTATGTGTGTGAGTGACAAACAAAGCTAACAGAACAATTACTCAATGTTAATTAATTAACTCCCATGTTAAAAGCTGTCTCCTTATCCCGTGCTAATGGATATATTAATCCCAGCAGGAGGCGGGGGGGCACCTCTTGGGCTACTGTACCACAGATGACCTTTTCAACCTTTCACCAGCTAATCCCCTTTTGCAGGTCGAAGGGGGTTAGAATAATCCTATACACACTGGGCCCAGGTGAAGGGTTATCTAAAGCCCCATCTTCAACACTTTAATCCCACCTATAACACTTCCAATAACTGGGCTTTTCACACTGTCTACTTTCATCCGTTCAACGTGCACGTTTTGGGCACACAGGCCTATTCGTACGTCCCACCCCCACACAAGCTGTGTAGAGCGGCCTAACTTTGCTCCTTGAGAGGACTGCTGACAGTGGACCTGATTTGAGATATCGATTTCTACAGTAGAGAACCCAGACTGATTGTACTGTCTAAAACTCAAAAAGAAGACTTCTCACGTTTTGCACAGGTCCTAATCCAGCACTTGTCATCTCCCGTCTATTACTGCACCTCCTGTTGGCTGGCTCCCTCCTGTCCATTAAACCCCTCACTTATCCCCTCATCTGTGTTCCGCCTTCCCAAGTTCTCTCATGTCCCCTCTCCCACACTCCACTGGCTTCCAGTTGAGCTGCCATCTACTACAAAACCATGGTGCTTGCCTACGGGCTGTGAGGGAGAGCGGCACCTCCTTACCTTCAGGCTCTGAGTCAACCCTACACCCAAAGCAAGCACTACGTTCCATCCACCTCTGGCCTGCTAGCCCCCCTTCTACGGAGGCTTCAGTTTCCACTCAGCCCATCAAATATTCTGCTCTGCACCCCAATGGTAGAACAAGCTCCCCATTGCCCAGGCAGAGTCACTGACCCACCTTCCGGAGACACCTGAAACCCTACCTCTTTAGGATACCTGGAATGATCTAATAATCATTATACCCCCTCCCCCCAGTGGTGGTTTCCCACTGGCTATCCTAAATTGATGCACCAATTTGTAAATCGCTCTGGAAGCTCTGCTAAATGACTTAAATTAATTAAATGTTATTGTTCTCATACAATAACCTCCTCTCCTAAATGTTTAATACACTTAATGTTTTGTTTGTTTACTGTATTTGCATTTGTAACGTGTCACCATATGCTTTCTCCAAGCACCTCCTTGCATACACAGATGAGTCACTCTCCAACTTTTATACAACAATTCTCCTGTAGGGATAGTCACTCTGCTCCAACTAACGGTTTCGTACAGACAGATTCTCCTGTAGGATAAAGATCACTCTGCTCCAATAAAGGTTTCGTACAACAGATTCTCCTGCTAGGGATGAAGAGTCCTCTGCTCCAACTAGGTTTGTACAACAATTCTCCTCTAGGATAAAGTCACTCTGTTCCAACTAAAGGTTTCGTACAGACGGATTCTCCTGTAGGGATGAAGTCACTCTGCTCCAACTAAAGGTTTCGTACAGACAGATTCTCCTGTAGGGATAAAAGTCACTCTGCTCCAACTAAGGTGTCATACAACAGATTCTCCTGTAGGGATGAAGAGTCACTGCTCCAACTAAAGGTTTCGTCACAGTTTCTCCTGTAGGGATGAGGGTCATGCTAGCTGACTCCAGATCTGTGTGGGCTCTCTTTCACCCACTTAAATACACTAACACTCACTCCCACTCCTATCCTCAAGTTTGTTTGGATATGGACCATATTAATTAAAGGCCTACTTGCTAAATATGTTTCAATCTCATTTTCAGTGTTCTCATTTTCCCCCTTCACACACATCTTGAAATATACATACTTGCAAATAATATACCTGCAAAAATTCAGTTTGTCTCTACAAAAGCTTTTCTACCAATGCACATTTCAACCATTTCTTTCAGCATTGTCTGTTTATAAGTGCTTGCAAAATATTGATCACCCTTGTCTTTTTCCTATTTTGTTTGCATTACAACCTGTAATTTAAATGGATTTTTATATGGATTTCATTAATGACATACACAAAATAGTCCAAATTGTGAAGTGAATAAAAAATTGTTTCAAACATTCAAAAAAAATAAATAACGAAAGTTTCTGCATATTATTCACCCCCTTTGCTATGAAGCCCCTAATAAGATCTAGTGCAACCAGTTACCTCCAGAAGTCACATAATTAGTTAAATAAATCCACCTGTGTGCAATGTAAGTGTCACATGATCTTCACATATCTCAGTATATTTCACACCTGTTCTGAAAGGCCCCAGAGTCTGCAGGCAGCACTAAGCAAGGGGCACCTCCCCCCCGCGGCACCATAAACAGAGCTCTCCAAACAGGTCAGGGACAAATTGTGGAGATCAGATCAGGGTCTGTACTTCAGATCTGTCCATGGCCTTTAACCTACACTCCACCGAGCTGGGCTTTACGGAAGAGTGGCCAGAAAAAAACCATTTGCTTAAAAAAAAATAAAAAACATGTTTGGTGTTTGCCAAAAGTCATGTGGGAGACTCCCCAAACATATGGAAGAAGGTACTCTGGTCAGATGAGACTAAAATTGAGCTTTTTGGCCATCAAGAAAACCTATGTCTGGCCAAACCCAACACCTCTCATCACCCCCAACACCATCCCCACAGTGAAGCATGGTGGTGGCAGCATCATGCTGTGGGGATGTTTTTCATCGGCAGGGACTGGGAAACTGGTCAGAATTAAGAATATATGGTGCTAAATACAGGGGAAATTCTTGAGGGAAACCTGTTTCACTCTTCCGGAATTTGAGACTGGGACGGTTCACCTTCCACAGACAATGACCCTAAACATACTCTAAACAACCTCAAGAGGTTTGGGGGACATTTAAATGTCTTGAATGTCCTATCAACCCATACCTCAATCCAATTGGAATCTGTGTATGACTTAAAATTGCTGTACACCATCACCATCCAACTTGAAGACTGAGCAATTTTGCTTTGAAGAATGGGCAAAAATCCCAGTGCTAATTCCAAGCTTATAAACATACCCCAAAACCTGTAGTTTGCAAAGATACTCTACAAAGTATTGACTTTGGGGGGGGTGAATAGTTATCTCAAGTTTTCAGTTTTTTGTCTTATTTCTTGTTTGTTTCACATCTAAAAATATTTTGCATCTTCAAAGTGGTAGGCATGTTATGTAAATCCAATATACACCCCCCCAAAAATCAATTTTAATTCAGGTTTAAGGCAACAAAATAGGAAAAAATGCCAATTGAGTATACTTTCCCAAGCCACTGTAGATTATCAATTATAAAAATAATGTCCCTTCTGTTCAGCCACAAAACAAAAGGTTTGTGTTGGTTAATTACTTAATCACAGCTGTCCCTTCCTGTAACTCAATCGTTTACACATTTTAACACGTGGGGGTAATGATACTCCTCAATACCCCTACCAACGAGTGCTTGTTGTTGTCAATCTTTGCGTGCCAACCCAGAGTGCCGTTGGGTCTATGATGTTCACCAGGGGATCGTTCTGACAGAAAAGTCTTCGTGACTGTGAGAATATAGTCTCAAGGTGTTTGTCTTGTTTCAGCGTCTGCTCTGGATCTCGACAATTATTTGTGAATAATATATAAATAAACAAATAAAAAGAAGAAACTTTACCTTGAGAGTTGTCAATATTCAATCTAATAAAATATTCAAAAACACTGCCTCGATACATCTTTAGTCTCCATATTTGAAAAGAGCTACAGATGGTTTGCTTTGTGTGTGTGTGTGTGTGTGTGTGTGTGTGTAGTGTGTGTGTGTGTGTGTGTGTGTGTGTGTGTGCAGAACAATGACAAAACCAAAGTTAGATTTCTCAACGCTCTTCGCGTTCCACTTGCTTAAATATCTTACTCATAGTTTGCCTGTGTGAAAAACAATAACTGAGTGAGTTCAAACTTGCTCCACTATAGTTCCATCTTCACGAATCCACCACCTGCTCCTCCTCCTTGTTTGGCAGGCTTCCCTTCGTCGTCCCGGATTACTTCCCCGTTTGATGTTTTCGATGTTTGTTTTGTCATGTCTGTTTAAGTGCCACCTGTTTCGTATTCTGTCATGATTATATCACCTATAAGTTTCCCTGTGTTTGTTTTGTAGTTGTGTGTTATTGTTCACATGTCGTGTGTTGATGGTTCGGTCCTTGCTTTGTATTATTCACTATATTTCTCCTCTGTTGTTGCATTACTCTCTTCTGTTTTGTTCGCCTCCATGTTTGAGGCTGTTTATTTTGTGTCTATTTACAAGTATTGTAAAGTCGTCTTGACTTACTCCTCTGTGTCCTGCGATTGACTCATCCACCCATCCACATCAGCACATATCTGACAGAATAACACACCTTTTCACTATGGAGTCAGCAGGAGCAGCCGGGCGGGAACAGGGTCGCTGGAGGATCGGGTCAGCTGCCAGGCGCCCAGGATCCACCAGCTCGGATCCGCCATGCAAGAATAATGACACCCTGCACCATGGGAGGGGGCTTGCCCACACCTCCTCCCTTACCACCACCATCGGCCAGCCCCACCTTACCAGCTCCGGTCCAGTGGGATTCGGCTCTCCTCCCGGGGCATATGCACTGCGGCCGGGTGTCAGGGGATTCCTCCTTCAGAGTGAGCTCTACCTGGTCAACCACTCCCCCCGGCGCCCTCGGATCCGTTTCCCCCCTCATCTCCTGTCTCTCCGGCAAGCGGAGTGGGCCGAAAGGGGGGGAATGAGCGCCCCACCATCAGTACGGTTCTCCCTCCTTCGGGCTGTTTTCGATCATCCCCCAGGGTAAAGCGGCGGGGGCGTCTGTTTCCACCATCGAGCAGGGGAAGAGGGTGCACAGGAGTTCGCCCTGGACTTCCCGGACTCTAGCGGCGGATCCCGGGGTGAATAGAGCCCTCGCCGGCCACTACTCGTGGCCTGCGTGAGGCGTTCGGCGAGTTGGCCTGCAGGGACACCAATCTCACCTTCGACCATTGGCGACTTCATCCGTATGGATACCCTGCTCCCCCCGGACGTCCAGGTTGGGGGCCGTCCATTCCATCCCCCAGCACCTCCGAGCCAACCCTTCGGGCGTGCTGGCGCTAGAGGAGGGGGAGAGATTCCGAGGAGCTCCCTGCACCAACTGTGTCTAGAGACACCTTGCGGCTGGTGCTGGGAGGGTCTCCAGGGGTTGAGGCAACAGTTCGGCACTGGGGAGTCATTCCAGGTGAGTGGCGCCCACTTCCCAGAGCTCTCTGTTGTTCACTTTTGTATACCTGTTGTTTTCCTCAGGTTGCGCTCTCAGTCCCAGCATAAGGCGCTGGTCGATTCAGGCACAGCTGGAATTTCATTGATCGCAATTTTTGTGTGAGGTTAGGGATTCCCCTCCTGCCCGTTGATCTTTCCTATCTCCCTATTTCTTATCTTTTGGGGAGTGTCACGCGCCGCTTAGATGTGACTCGGGGGGGTCATGAAGAGTCATTCGTTTATCTATTTATCCCGTGGTACTTGGCTTCCTTGTTAATTGCCCATGATCCCACCATTTCGTAGCAACAGAGGCTCTTTCTGACTTTGGGCGATGTTTAGGTGTTTTCCGTAGAGGCACCCTGATCCAACCGGGTCCCTCGTGCACATTCCCAGTTGTTTGCTTCGTGTTCAGCAAGACAAAGGGCGTCGATTCCACCTCATCGGCAGGGGATTGTGCGATAACCTCCTGGCAGGTGCGGCACTTCCGGGAGCCTGTGTTCCCTTGTCTCAAGAGGAGGCGGCGGCTATGGGGGACATACATAGCGAGTCTCTCGAACAATACATTCACCCCTCCCTTCCCTGTTCCTCTTTTTCTCCATCCCCGTCTCTTCTTAGACAAGGGATACACATGGCTCTTCGAATCCCCTGCCAGGAGGTCTATCCACAATCTCCCTCTTGGTGCATTCTATCTTGCTGAACCGCAGTCCAATCCTTCGTTTTCTCCCTGTTTTCCCTTCCCTCTGAAGCTACCTAAACGTTCGCCCACACACTGATCCCCACTTCCTGGAGAGGTTGCCCCGTGTATTGATTACTAATCTCAATCAATCCTGTTATTTATCCTCTTCCTTATTTATGTCGGAGTCATTTTTCTTCACAAAACTGGATCTCAGGAATACTTACAACTTGGTGCGCATTAGGGGAGGGAGATGAATGGAAGACAGCATTTATACCACCTCGGGTCATTATGAGTATCTCGTCATGCCATACGGGTTAATAATGCTCCTTCAGTCTTCCCAATCCTTTGTGGGGCCGAGTCCTTCCGGGACTTCCATGGGCAGGGTGTGGTAGGTATACATTGACGATCATTCTAGTGTACTCTTCTACGACCGACATTAGCCCTGGTGCGCCGAGTGTTGGGTGGGCTGTTGGAGCATACTTGTATGTCAAGGCAGAGAAATGTCTATTTTCCAGAGTCCATCTCCTTCTTGGGTCATCGGTTGTCCATCGGGGTGGAGATGAGATTCGTGTGTCACCGTTCGTAATTGGAACTCAACCACTGTTAAAGGGGTGCGCGGTTTTGGGTTTTCCAATTACTACCGGGTTTATCCGGGTGTTTTGACAGGTGCAGCTCCCATCACTTCCTTGCTGAGGGGCCCGTGCGTTTGCAGTGGTCGTAGGCGGACAGGCTTTATAACCTGAAGGACCTGTTCACCTCGGCTCCGGTGCTGGCAGCATCCGGACCCGCTTTACTTCCAAGTAGAGTGGACCCTCATTGGGGCATATTGTCTCTGCCTCACACCCTCTAAACTCCTCCTCCTTTTTTTTCTAAAAAGCTCAGCCCGGGCGGGGCAGAGTTATGGCGTAGGGGACAAGAGCTGCTACCGTGGTTCAGCCCTAAAGGTGTGGAGGCATTGGCTTGAGGGCTCCAACACCCTTTTCTCATTCTGACTGAGCCATCGTAACCTGGGTACATCCGGGCGGCTAGGAGACTGAACCCTCGTCAGGCTAGGTGGAACATGTTTTCTGACCCGGTTTGTTTTTAAACTTCACCTGGATCCCAGGGTCCCAGAGCGGTAAGGCAGACGCCCTGTCCTATGACACGGAGGAGAGGTCCATTGAGCCCTCTCCCATACTGCGAGTCTTCTCTGTGGCAGGTGGTTGGGAGATGGATCGAAATCGCGCGTTCCCCGATACTCCTCGAGTGTCCAGTGGGCGGACCGTAGTGCGTTCAGATCTTATTCTCTTTTGGGCTCACCGTCACCCTCCTCTGACATCCAGTATTGGCCGACAGTGCACTGCCTTAGTGTTAAGTACTGGTGGCCAACATTGGCTAGGGGTGAGGGTTTATGTGAGGTTTTATGTCTCCTCCTCTCAGTGTTCCCAATCAGTGTAAGGCGCCTGGCACTCTGCCCAGGGGAAGTTACAGCCCCTGCCTGTTCCCTAGCGGCCTGGTCTCACTCTCGGTAGACTTTGTCACTGACCTACCCCCCTCCCAGGGGAACACCACTATTCTGAGTGTTGTGGATCGGGTTCTCTAAGGCCTGTCATCTCATCCCATCCGTCTCCCTCTTCTTTTTTTCCGTCTTCCCTCGGGTTCCCGGGTTGTTCGATCGGGTCCCCAATTCACCTCTAGGTCTGGAGGCGTTCATGGAGCGTTTGGGGGGTCTCGGTTAGCCTTACCTCGGGTTTTCACCCTGAGTAATGGGCAGGTGGAAGAGTACCGATGTGGGTAGGTTTCTGAGATCGTATTGCCAGACCGGCAGGAGGAGTGTCGGGGTATATCCCTTGGGCAGGGATTGCCCAGAACTCTCTTCTCCACTCCTCTACTAACCTACCCCTTTCCAGTGTGTGTTAGGGTATCCCGGTTCTGCACCATGCATCACCGATCGAGGCTCCTGCGTGATGAGTGGTTTTCGGGCCTCGGAGGAGCGTGCCTCACCCTCCATCTGCAGCGGCTATCCTTAACAGAAGGCGCGTCGATCTCCACCGCAGTGAGGGTCCAGTGTACGCACCTGGAGATCGGCAGTCTGCTCTCGACTCGAAACTCCCCTTCGCCTGCCCGGCCGGAAGCTGAGTCGGCGGTTTGTGGGAGCCATTTAAAGTCCTGAGAGATTAACAGGTATGCTCAATTACAACTCCTATATTTCTTCCTTCCTTTCTCTCCTCTTCTCCCACTCCAGGACAGTGAGATAAGAGAACTCCCTCCGCCCCCACTGACATCGAGGGGGCTCCCGGCGTCCCTCAGTCCTCCATTGGATTCGAGGCGTCGGATGGGGGGTCTACAATATCTCGTGGAGTGGGAGGGGAGTGCGGTCCGGAGGAGCGGTGCTGAGTGCCTAGGAGGGACATTTTAGATCCCTCCCTCCTGGCGGAGTTCCACTGTAATCATCCCCCCGCCCTTGCTCCGCGTCCTCCTGCTCCCCGGCACGGCCCTCGGCTACCGCGCGTCGGCCTACTGTCCCGAATACCGCCCGAGCTGCTCCTCCCTTGTTGGGCACTTTTAGTTCCCATCTTTTTATTTTTCTTTTGTTTTTCATGTCTGTTTTGCACCTGTTTCGTATTCTGTCATATTATGTCACCTATAAGTTTCCCTGTGTTATGTTTTGTAGTTGTGTGTTATTGTTCCACATGTCGTGTGTTGATAGGTTCGGTGCCTTGGCTTTTATAGTATTTTCGCACTACCGTATTTCTACTCTCGTTGTTCATTACCACTGCCTGTTTTTGTTCGCCTCCAGTGTTTGAGCCGTTTATTTTGTGTCTATTTACAAGTATTAGTAAAGTCGTCTTGACTTACTCCTCTGTGTCCTCATTACTCAACCCCCATCCACATCAGCACATATCTACCCATCCCTCGCGCATTCCAATACTGTACCCACATAAGGTCAATAAAAGGTCATGTCAATCATTTTTACAACAATAAATCAACAATATTCATGACCCCGAGGTCAGTGTCAGAGGAAGGCCCAAAAAATTTCAAAGACTCCAGTCACCCAAGTCATGACTTTCTCTCTGCTACCCCTGTGAGCAAGGTCCGGAGCACCAAGTCTAGGTCCAAAGGCTCCTTAACAGCTTCTACCCCCAAGCCATAAGACTGCTCGAACAATGAATCAAATGGCCACCCACTATTTCCATTGACTCCTCCCCCTCGTTATTGTTATTTTATTGTATTCTTTTTATTTTTCTTCATCTATTTTTATTTTCTTAACTCTATTTCTGTCCCGATCGTCTTCTTGTGAGATATTGACCAAGGAGCTTGCAAAATACATCTCTTTATTATGAAGAAACCACAAAACACTATCCAAAACTTACAAACAAGCGACCGTGAAGCTAAATAACGTGGAGTGCACAGACAAGCAACAGCGTTCACTAATTACCCACAAGCCTATCCATCTCCTTAAATATGGCTCCCAATTAGAGACAATAAACCACAGCTGTCTCCGGTTCAGAACCAATCTAGGCAGCCATCAACACTCTAAACACCTAGACAAGACATTACCCCATTAAACCTACAAACCCCTAACAAGCCAAAACACATCTTACCATTCACACCACCTTAAATATTAATGAAAACAAATAACTAAGCGAGTGTGACATAACCCCCCTTGGTGCGAACTCCGGGCCACCAGCATAAGTCTAGGGGAGGGTCTGGGTGGCGTCTGTCCACGGTGGCGGCTCTGCACTGGTCGTGGTCCCCACCCCACCATGTCACTACCCCGCTTTACGCGGCCTCCTCCAAATACCACCCTCCAACTTAACCCCCACTGGATTAGGGGGCAGCACCACTAGGCGGCGGCCCGGACTAGGGGGCAGCACCGGACTAGGGGGCAGCACCAGGATAGGGGGGCAGCACCAGGATAAGGGACAGCACCAGATAAGGGGCAGCACCGGGCTAGGGGCAGCGCCCGGACTAACCGGATCCTGGCTGGCTGGCTCTGGCCCGGATCCTGTCTGGCGGAAGGCTCTGGCTATCCTGTCTGTCGAAGGCTCTGGCTGATCCTGTCTGGAGGCTCTGGCTGATCCCTGTCTGGGCCCGCTCTGGTGGATCCTGGCTGGGCGGCTCATGGCTGGCTGTCATCTGGCTGCTCACTGGCTGTGACGATCTGCTGCTCCTGGCTGGCCAAGGCTCTCTCTCCTGTCTGCAGGCTCTTATCCTGTCTGGCAGGCTCTGGCTATCCTGTCTAACTCTTTCCTGTCTGGCGCTCTGTATTCAACTCTGCTCTCCTGTCTGCGGATTCTCCTGTCTGGCCGGGCTCTCCGGTTTCTGAAGGCTCTCGGCTCGGTCTCGGCGCTCCGAGGCTCATGGCAGGCGGGCGGCTTTGCAGGCTCAGTACAGAGAGCATTTCATGCGCGCTTGGCAGACGGACAGTTCGGCGGCGTTGGGCAGACGGGCAGTTCAGGCGCCCGTTGGGCAGCGCGTTCCCCCGTTGGGCCGGCAGACTCTGGCCGGCCGAGGCGCGCTATAGGCCTGGTGCGTGGTGCCGGAACTGGAGGGTACCGGGCTGAGACACGCATCTCCAGGGCTAGTGCGGGGAGAAGGAACGGGCATGCTACCCTGGGGTCACATAAGGCCCTAGTCGCGTGGTGCCGGAACTGGTGGTCCCGGGCTGAGGACCGCATCTCCGGGGCTAGTGCGGGGGAGCAGGCGGGCATGCTGGACCCTGGGGGACGCACATACCTAGTCGTGGTGCCGGAACTGGTGGTCCCGGGCTGAGACCCATCTCAGGGCTGGTGCGGGGAGCAGCACCAGGCCCGGGCTGGGCTGCGCCATTGTGCGTGCGCAAACCCGGGCTGGGCTGGCGCGCACACCGTAGTTCGTGCGTGGCGCAGGAACAGGCCGGGCTGGGCTGGCGCGCCACCGCTTCGTGCGTGGCGCAGGAACAGGCCGGGCTGCTGCGCTTTTTGCACCTGGTCTGGCGCAAACAGGCCCGGGCTGGCTGGCCACCGTAGGTCTTGTGCAGAGGCAGGAACAGGTCGGACCCCGGGCTGGAGGCGCGCACCGTCCATTTTGGTGCGAGGGGGCCGTAACAGGCCGCGTACTGGGGACACACACCTCTGGCTCTACCCCGGAACTACGGCCGGACCGACCCCAACACACCCCAGTACCTCTCCCCGTGCCTCCAAACCTCCTTTCCCTTCTCTTAACCATAGCCCCCGTAACCTGGTGCCTTTTGTATTCGCCCCTTCTCTGCCTCCGTCAGCCCCGTCTCCATGCCCTGTCCCCCCTAAAAATTTTCTTGGGTAGTGCTCACGGGCTTCAGCCTTGCCTCCGTGCTGCCTCCTCCATATCTCCTCCTCTCGGCTTTAGCTGCCTCCAGCTCTTCATGAGGGACGAAACTCTCCCGGTTGTTCATACCCTTTCCATCATATCTCCTCCATTCCTTTTTAGTGGTCTTTCTTACACCCTTGGTCCTATTGGTGTAATTCTGTCGATCGTCTTCTTGTGAGATTTGACCGGCAGCGTGTCAAAATACATCTCTTTATTATGAAGAAAAACACCAACACTATCCAAAACTTACAAAACAACAAGCGACCGTGAAGCTAAATCGTAATCACGACAAGCAACAACTTCAACTTAGACAATTACCCACACACACGCAGTGCCCATGGCTGCTTAAATATGGCTCCCAATTAGAGACAATAAACCTGTCTCAATTAAACCAATCTGCACCATCAATACAACACCTAACACATTACCATTAACCACCCTAACAAACCAAAACACATACTTCCCATTCCCCTCCCTAACTAAAATATTAATGAAAACAAAATACTAGCCAGGTGTAAATTTCTTGAACTGCATTGTTGGTTAAGGGCTTGTAAGTAAGCATTTCGTGATCTCCTGTTTATTCGGCGCATGTACAAATCTAATTTGATTTTATTTTGATTTGAGTACTAACTTGACAAAATTATTAAAAGTTTTTACAACAATATCAACAATACTCATTACCCTCTTAACTTCTTTGTTCAAATAAAATCTTTCTCCACATCCATAATAACCTTCTTCCTCTTCCAAGAATCTTGGTCGAGAATTATCATTATTAGGAAGTACATAGCCTACACGTTTCAATTTCATATTTTCCAGACCCGTGCTAAAAATGAAGGAGGCCCATCATTATCATCATCATCATCAGCTCTGTCATTGAGTGTTGTTACTGGCGGTACGTAATCTATCTTAAGCACTCTCCGTAACATCACTCCACAAGTAGAGTATGTTTCTCTATATCATCTTTTGATCAGTTGAGGTTTATTTTCCTGTATTATCTCATTAACCCCATTTCTAAAGCAGTGGTTCTCAAAAAACTCTCCTCAGGGACCCGTGTTTTCACAATTTAGTTGTAGCCACAAGTAGCTCCACCTGATTCAAGTATCAATAGTCAAGCTTGATGAGTTGTTGGCAAGGTGAATCAGGTGAGCCTACCTCTGGGAGATAGATCAACACACTGGACTTTGAGAACTCACTGGTCTAATAAACTCTAGCACCATACCTACTGTGTTTGATAATGGGAAAACCATGTTTTCATAATGGTGCATTCCGTCTTGTATTTGAGTCATAGGGGTTTATATGGCACCAGGTTAGGATTCACTATCCATGGCCCTCTTTTCATTCAAACTATCCATGCTCATTTCATTCAAACTATCCATTGGCCCTATTTTAATTTTTGGATAAAATGGGCAGAAATTCTTTCTGAAATTCAGACTAACAGTAACCTCTCTCAACCTGACCTAACACAAGCCAGATCAACAGTAACCTCTCTCAACCTGACCTAGAGCACAGAGCCAGATCAACATAACCTCTCTCAACCTACGAGCACAGAGCCAGATCACAGTAACCTCTCTCCAACCTGACCTAGAGCATCACAGTAACCTCCTCACCTACCTAACAAGTCAGACCAACATAACCTCTCTCAACCTACCTAGCACATCAACCAGCAGTCAACCTCCTCTCAACCTACCTAACACAGAGTCAGATCAGGCAAAAATCACAAACAGTATGGGCGAATTGTAACATACTACGTAACTCATAATCTCAACCCCCTTCTCTCTCTCTCTCTCTCTCTCTCTCTCTCTCTCTCTCTTTTTTTTTTTCTCTCTCTCTCTCTCTCTCTCTCTCTCTCTCTCTCTCTCTCTCTCTCTCTCTCTCTCTCTCTCTCTCTCTCTCTCTCTCTCTCGTGTGTAGGTTTCCCCAATGCCCCTGTTTTGGATTTTGCCTAAATCAGACTGTGTGCTAATCTTTGCTCCCACACAATCAACCTTTTTCAATGGTCTCATTGCATTAGTGTCCCATAATGCCTTGCGATGGCTCATTCTCGTGTGTACCCAGCGTGTCGCCAATCAACTGTCTACCCTCACCTTAATCACTGTTTCTTGCATTATTTTCAAACATCCCAAGGTCTTTAGGAGCAATGCCTCACAAATGTTTTTTGCACCTCATGATCAACCATGGGTTCATTCCAACCACCCTGTTCACTTTCAGGGTCCCAGGCACTGAATGAGGTTATGTTTTTGGTCCACTTGAAACAAGAACAAGATCCAAGCATAAAAGTTTTCCTGGACACTCACAAAAAAAATAACACTAGAAAAGCATAACATTTGCCTAACCTTCTGCCATACCTTACCTCATTGTTAACCTATAACAGCTGCCCCATAATGTCCTGTGGGTTTTCATCCTTTATATCTGATTCACTATTAAGGTCTTGTTGAGCAAGTAATAAGTAGAATCAGGTGTGTTAAATTAAGGTTGGACTAAAACCCACAGGACGGTAGGATCTCCAGGAAGAGGGTTGGGCAGCCCTGCTATATTGGGTTACTGACCCGGGCTCAGGATGATATTTGGAGATCCCATCTCCACGGAGTTGGTAGACTTTAACATTTGAGATTGGTGCCTCTATCATTTCAACGGTTGCTAGGGACCTTGTTAATGAACAATGTGTCTGTTTTTTATGAGATTGTGTTTTGCTTTTCATTATTGTTGTTAATAATGTGTATGTTAATGTGTTACATGAATGTTAGTTTAATGTGTTGATTGTATTTTGATGTTATTGTGATCTATACAGAGCTCATCTAAAAAAGACCATAGTCTTAGCATTGACACCCTGTCAAAATAAAGGGGGAGTGAAGGTTGAATGTTTTCATCTTATTTTTCATATGCCAAAATTCAATAGGCTTTTTCTTTTGGATTATACAACAAAAACCTTGATACTTCAGTGTTATGACAAAATTGTAAATACAATTTATAATCTCAAATGTTTATTTTAATAATTTAAACTATCTTAGTCATTCTCTACTCAGCAGACCTACAATGTGCCGATGCCATTTAAGGTCTGCGAGGCTCTTATCAAGGTTTTTATAGGCGGAATGGATTCACGTTAAAACTATAATATTATTTATACGATCAGTTTTACCTTTCACTAACATTCTGCATTGAAAGTTGTTCCAATGTCTGGATCTTGTTAACAACATATTTTTAGGTCCTCTCTACATATATATCAGTCACTTTGGATATTCTGTATCCTTATTTTGGGAAATTCATCAGTTTCATAGCTGGATTATGATATGGTTCACAAATGTTATACAGTATAACTCTTTGTTATTGCATTGATTGATTAATTTGGGTCATTTCTCTCGATTGTATTAAATTATGGAGATTAACTCATAAATCCATTTGCTTCTCCCTACTATCTAAAAGCTATCCGATTGTATATACGGGGCTACTGTTGTAAACCCCTGTAGAGCCTTCCTTCATTATGATATTATCTGTTCCTGTGATGAGACAAAGATCGCTTCAAATCATGTTGTCCTGACAGCTCATTACCTGTGCCATGTCAAACAACACACCCACTTTTTACTATCTATCTCAACCTCAGCCACCATATAATCTACTGATCCATTGTGGGGTTTGCTTCGACATATTTTTTGTTTTCCGGTTCCATTGGTTCTCTCTATCATGTCTGGTCAGACTCAGTCATTATTGCCTGCCATGTCTGGAATTGATAGGGAGAAATTTTGATATGCTTCTACTAGAAAATGGGAAATGAGATGTTGTTTTGAATGATGATTTAGAGCAGGGATGACAACTTTGATGGGGGTGGGGGCTGCAAAAATCTGAACTCATCATGAGGGGCCACAGTGGCTTGCGGGTCACTACCCACTCCAATACAACATGCAGTCAACCCCCCTAGCCTTTTGGGGGCCCTAAGTACACTGGTGGCGGTCGGCAAGCAGAGCGAGGCTGGTGGGAAAGGGGGGGACGGCAAGAACAGTGACTGTATGCCTAGCAGGATAATCCCATACCTCTCAATCATCTTTGCTGATAAGCGATGCTGTGTTTCCATAAGTGGATGAATTGGTCTAATTTAGCATATCTGTAAGGCGCTCAACCCTTAGCTACCTCTTCCAATTGAAAAAAAAAGTGAATAATGGACATTTGTATTGTTTCCGTGTGACTACACGGCAGCTTTAAAATGCATAAATAGAGTCACTTTCTAATTGCGGGCGTCAAAGTGGACACCACTCTCGCCCAGCTTCAGTTGGGTCATTATAATTCAACAATGCATTCTAAAATAAATCACACCACCTTGGTGAGTTTGGCCATAATTAAGTACTGTCAGTACTACATCAAACTCTATCACTTTCCCTCCTGTTATTCTACTGTTGTACTCTCATCATAAACTAACCCCACTGAGTTCTAAATATATATTATTTATTTTTCTTCATTTTGAAGGGATTAATCCGCTGGCCTACAAACAGCGGGCCCGCGCCACCGTTGCCCATCCCTGATTGAGAGTTGACTGCTAGGCTACTGTTAGGGCCTAACCCCTCAAGGCTGATGAGTCTCTTATTGATTATCTTAGTCTTCCCTTGCATCTTTTCATCATTCTACATCATTAAATAAAGTCTGCAGTTTTCTCAAACAGTCATTTTCACAAAATTCACAGTCACATAGTTCACATACAATCTTGGTATGTAGATATAATTGTTAGACATGATTCATACTGTGTCAATTATTCCTATTTCGCTTTGATTTGATTCCATTTGGTTTAATGTACCGCAAACCAAATTGAATTCCAGAGTTAGCGTTAATGATTTTCTTCTTCTATGAGTTGAAATGCCTAGTGATGATTCCAGTCAACTACCTCGCTCAACATTTAACTCAATCGACATCAAACACTCCCCGAACTCCTGTCTGCCCCCCCCACCCAGATCAACTGGACACCGCACTTTGCATCAATGGGCCTTTAAATGTGATTACAATCACATCATTGCCATAGATACTGCAGATTACTGTGGTCTGTGGTCTGCGGACTTGAGACACAATCCGTCCACTAACCTAATCTCTCTCCCTCACTGCCCCTGCTGCTATACATGGGCACTTTCGGTGTCTCAGCTTCAGATATGAGCGCTAGCTCACAGGAAACAAGTCTGAAATGAATGTAAGATGTTAAATTATGTTATGTATCAAAATGTTGACTATGAAGCTGTAAAAACAAAATAAAAAGTTATTTTTGTCCTCCGAGAGGGTTAGTAGAAAATGGGAAATGAGCACTGCTTGCTGTTTGTTCTACTTGGCTACCTGCCAAACTATTCACGTTTACTTTTAATAACGTTTAATCAATCTTTGTGTTCAACAAATTTACCAACTTTTTGTTTTTTCCTCACTCATCTTTTTTCGTTAAACTTTTTCCCCTTTATCCAACCAAAAGTCATTTTCCTGTGCGTTTTCTCCACTTTACGTTATTTTCCTTTTTTTCCATACCCAACTTTTTTCCCTTATTCAACTTTTTCCCTCCCGGGCCTTTATCTGACATGGTTCATCAACATCTTCAACAGCCGAGCTAAGTAGTAACATTAACATGATGTCTTCTAATTGCAGTCGCTGTACTCATATATACACGAATCGCCTTACGGCGAAAATGGCTGTGCTACAAGCCCACTTCAGGCTATCGTAACCTTGGGCAAGGGTAATCTCAGTGTAGGAAAGGAAGAAACAGCGTCTGTGCCACCAGTAATTACAGACAGTACGTTAGTATAAATCCCCTTTGCACAGTCCCGCGGCCGACAACTTTCTCATACTGAAATACTGTTTAACTGAATGCTCAACCGGTGTCGGCTCATTCAGCCGAAAAACCTTCAACCGGTTTTCCCCATTATGTAAGCAAGTCGGGGTCTGAGTCACCGTCTTCTCATTATCCTCCTTCACCGAGGTCTGAAGCCCGAAGGCTCCACACCATTAGCTCTGACAAATTAAAACCTATCATTGCACTCCATTACCCACATATTAACTTAACGAATCACCCAGCGATCATACACCTGTTTACCGGGGCAGGGCTACCGACGTTAAAGGCTAATCTAAAGATGGTGCTGGCTAAATCTAAAAACTGGCGAGTGTAGATTGGATTTGTTATCAAACTCGCTATTGATGTTAGGGATGACGGCAGTCAGAGGTCTCAGAAGTGCAACATAGCTTCATTAAATCAACTAGAAAGATGTGTCGGCATCGAGTAATTGTCTCTGGCCCCCTCCCAGTTAGGGGAAGTATAAGTCTCGCTTAATCGCTGGTTGAAAACTGTTTTCTGCCCCTCCCAAAGATACATTTGTGGATAATTGGCCCTCTTTCTGGGACTCACCCCCAAAGCAGGACCAAGCCTGACCATCTTCTGCTGAGGAGTGACGACTCCATCCTACTGAAGGGTGCTCTCCTCTTATCTACCAACATAGATAGGCTCTCTCACTCCTAGCCCCACAGTGAAGAATAGGGTGCAGGCCAGGCAGCGGCTGTTAGCCAACCTGCCAGCTTAGTGAGTCTGCCAATAGCACAGTCAGTGTAGTCAGCTCAGCCATACCCATTAACTGTGTCTGTGCCTCACCTAGGTTGCAAAACTAAACATACGTTATTCACCCTAGCAATCTTATTAGGATAAAGACCTCCTCCATTCCTGCCATTATTGAAAGAGATCGTGATACCTCACATCTCAAAATAGGTTACTTAATGTTAGAACCCTCTAGCTTCAAAGGCAGTCATAGTCAATGAACTAATCACTGATCATAATCTCGATGTGATTGGCCTGACACAAACATGGCTAACTGATAATTTGCTGTGTTAAATGAGGCCTCACCTCCTGAATTACACTAGTACCATATTCCCATGCATCCCGCAAATAGGTGTTGCTAACATTTACTGATAGCAAATTTCAATTTTCAAAAAAAAATGTTTTCATCTTCTAGCTTCTAGTCATGGAAATCTATACAGCCTACTCAATCACTTTTTATAGCTACTGTTTACAGCCTCCTGCCATTCAGCGTTCCTCTCTGAGTTTTCCTGAATTCCTATCCAACACTTGTAGTCATAGCAGATCATATTCTAATTTTTTGGTATTTTAATATTCACATAGAGAATCCCACAACCCACTCCAATCTTTCAGCCATTATCGACTCAGTGGTTTTGTCCAACATGTCTCTGACCTACTCCTGCCACAGTCATACTCTGGACCTAGTTTTGTCCCATGAATAAATGTTGTAGATCTTAATGTTTTTTCCACAAAATCCTGACTATCACCTTTTATTACATCTTGCAATCGCAACAAATAATCTGCTCAACCCCAACCAAACATCATGTGCTACATAAATTCTCAAAAACCTTTTGATGCCCTTCCAACTCCTTCTGCCTACCCAAGGGCGTCAGAGACAAAAATCAGTTAACCCCTTAACTGAGAACTCAATTTAACCTTAACGCAACCACCTAAGAATGCAGTTGCACACCCTAAAAACGAAAAACATTTGTCACAAAACTAGCTCCCTGGTATACAGAAAATACCCGAGCTTTGGAAGCAGACTTCCAGGAAATTGGAGAATGGCGCCACACACCAAACCGGAAGTCTTCCAGAGCTAGCTTGGAAAGACAGTACCGTGCAGTAAAGAGCCCTCACTGCTGCTCATCATCCTCTTTTCCTTAATTAAAATAAAACAATCCAAAATTTCTTTTTGATACTGTTGCAAACTAACTAAAAGCAGCATTCCCC
>NW_025537746.1:0-28173 GCF_020615455.1 Coregonus clupeaformis | reverse complement strand
GCTAACATGCCCCTCATGCTCCTTCAGTGACCTCGAGAAGATGAGGATTCGTCCAGGTACACGAAGACCAACAGATTAAGCATATCCCGGAGAACATCATTAATCAGGGCTTGGAATACTGCGGGGGGCATTGCGTGAGCCCCGAAACGGCATCACCCACGATATTCATAGTGTCCCGTAGCGTGTTGAACGCCGTCTTCCATCGTCTCTGGCCGATCCGCACGAGATGGTAAGCATTGGCGGAGATCCAGCTTAGTAAAAATGGAAGCCCCTTTGAAGCAGCTCAAAAGCAGTGGCCATGAGAGGAAGAGGTACTCGATTCCGAAACCGTGATCTTGTTGAGTCCCGGTAATCAATACAAGGCCTCAGACCCCGTCTTTCTTTTCAACAAAAAAGCCCGCCCTAGCCGGGAAGTAGAGGCATAGATGAGGCCGGCTGCCGGGACTCTTAATGTAAGGTGGTCCATAGCTGCGTGCTCGGGGAGGACAAGGAAAGATCCGACCTCTAGGAGGGCACACCCAGGGGAGTAGATCAATGGCACAGTCATAAGTGCGATGAGGCGGCAAGGCAGTAGCCGGGCCCTTGCTGAACACTGCTTTGAACCGATGGTAAACACTGGGGACTCGGGGAGACGTCAACAGACTCTTGAAACTGGGTACTAGGGGCTGAGAACTCTGAAGCTACAGGTGAGTTATGAAGTGGGACCCCAGCTAAGAATGGTGCCAGTAGCCAGTTCGATCTGGGGATTATGTCTGCATAGCCAAGGGTGACCCAGGATAATAGGATACTCGGGAGAGTCAATGAGATAGAAGGTCTCCTCCTGCTGGTGTTGAGAGATGGTAAGTCGCAGGGACTGAGTCGCCTCAGTAACTTTTCCCTGGTTCCAGAGGTCTGCCATCTAAGGCTGTAACTGCCTGGGGTTGAGGAAGTAGTTGGGTAGGGATCTTAAGTTCCTTGCCAAGGTTACATCCATAAAAATCACCTGCAGCACCGGGAATCGATCATAGCCTGGACCCGATGCTGGTGGCCCTCCCAGGACAGAGTGGCTGGAATAGCTAGACCGCGTTAGTAGGAGGAGCTCTAATTTTCCCCATCACAACCCTCCTGTAGCTGGGCGGGGACAGGCGTTTCCAAAGCTCGGGGCAAGTGGAGCGGAAGTGGCCGGCAACCCCGCAGTAGAGGCACGACGCTCCCTCATGCGGCAGTTCCCTTTCGTTGGAAGAAAAGCCTGGACGGCTCTAACTGCATACTCTCCGGGAATCCTGGGGGCAGTTCAGGAGCCGGGGCAGCTCTCAATGACGGAGTCCAAACAGGAGAAACAGAGCTGCTCAGAGGAACTTGGGACTGAGACACCTGACGCCAAGCCGTTCTCCGCTCTCTTAGACGATTGTCCAGGCGGATGGCCAAGGCTATGAGGACTCGAGATCTTCAGCTGGTTCACGGGTGGCTAACTCATCTTGGAAGGGGGCTCAGATAACCCTCCCTGAAAGCAGACCCTCAGCGCTTCATCATTCCATCCGCTCCTTGCTGCTATGGTTCGGAACTCAATGGCAAAATCCCACGTGCTTCGGGGCCCTGACGGCGAGAACAGTAGGCGCTTGAACCTCCCGCCACTGACAGGATGATCGAACACCCGCTTGAACTCTTCTACAAATGCAGCGTGGGGAGTCACAACAGGGCCTCCTGGGACTTCCCACACCAAGCAGAGGCCCAGGCGGCGCGCCTTTGCTGGAAAGAAGGTAATGAGGTAGGGCAATCTTGGAAACGGGTCTGTGGGAAAACTTGAGGTTGGAGCTCGAAGGTGAGGGAGCATTGGGTGAGGAAACCTGACAAGAGCTTGGATCCCCAGAAAAGGGCTTGGGAGGTGGTAGTCGGGGCTCCGCCAACCGAGAAGGCCTGTCGTCACTGGGAGGTGGACCGGGGGAAGGGGGAGAACCAAGGAGGCGTTCAAAGAGCTGGTGAAGGGAACTCATCATTTCGGCCAGGAGTTGAGAATGTCTAGCCATCAGCTCCTCTCTTGTCGGCTGAGAACGGCTTCATGGCGCTGGAAAGAAGCCTCATGTCGAATGATCACCGCCAACAGGTCCTGGGAACTGAGTGTTTCTGGGTCCATGATTGACTTAGTTATTCTGTCACAAGCCGGGCTAGAACTTCGGTCTCAAATGTGTAGAGCTGGGGTACTACCCCTTGCCACAGAGGAGATGTTGTAGGACCCAAAATGAAACACCCCCAGGCAATACTCCAGGTAAGTAGATTTAATGTTCAAAACAGGAGGCAAAACAAAACAACTCCCCGAGGGGAGAAAAACAAACTAAAGATAACCCGAATAACTTACTAGGACTGGATACGGTGGGACAAAGCAGGAGACACATAGACAAGACGCAATAAC
Organism: Coregonus clupeaformis; assembly: GCF_020615455.1. Classification (NCBI taxonomy): domain Eukaryota; kingdom Metazoa; phylum Chordata; class Actinopteri; order Salmoniformes; family Salmonidae; genus Coregonus; species Coregonus clupeaformis. The sequence goes on along the minus strand of NW_025537746.1, from coordinate 25,784 downwards.
CAAGTGAGAAACAAGGGGAAAACACACAGCTAAAATACTCAAGGGAAACAAGGCACAGGTGACATAGATAGAGCTAATTAGGACACATGAGGGAAAAACTAAGGCAAAGGGAACACAGCTGACCTCTAGAGGCCAGGAGACAAACAGGGGAAGCAGGAAGCTGACAACTTTGAGTCATAATGTAAGTAATTACACTGCACGCGACCACTATTGACATGGGACGGGTTGTTCATTTGAGTCAAATATTTGGCCACTTCCTTGTGTTTGTTTATAATTGAAAATCAATAAACAATTTATCGTAAAGTTTTGGTCACTCACATTTGTCTCCCGGATTGATTGTTTCCTAAATATTTCCCCGCAAAATGTTCCACTAGTAGCCTAGGCCTAGCCAACAAGACAAAATAGGTTTCAAGGGAACACACAGCAACACATTAAATTACTACTTCTGTTCTATTTATGGGAACACCTATAGGGGAACACGCATAGGGAACGTGGCATAGAAAATGTTTAGTCTGTCTGCATTACCAGTGTCTATTGGTAGCTTATAATGACAGACTCAATCACAAGGGATGACCGCGAATAAATGTTAGCTTTGCTGTTAGCTGATTGCTTATCTGCTGAGACAGGGGGTGGTAGATGTTAAACCCCAGCTCTCTAGAACATAGGATTAACAGATTTGTTTCAGACATGAAGCCGTCACTTTCTTAGGAGATTGAAGACAGAATACAAAGAATGTAGTGGAATGTAAATGTAGGTTGACTTGGATGGTGTGGGGTATGCCATTTGTTACAAAGGGGAGGTGACGAACTAATGAACTAATGACGAACTAATTAATGAAACAAATATTAGATAGGCTTTTAAAGCGCATTGATACATAGGCTAAATGTTTTGATGCATGTGGATTTCCAGTTGGGCGCCAGCGTCCTAATGATTGGGAGTGGTGCTGAAAGGACAGCTACTGCACCATACACACGAGCCTTTTCAAGGTTTCAGCAAAATGAATGGCTATTCTGTTCTATTTAATTATATGGGGACACGTTCTGTACAACCACATGGTGTGCATGTTTCAAAATATAAATGGATCAAAAGTGTTTAATGCTTTCTAATTCCATATGCTCCTTGTTGTAACACCCACCCGTGGTATCACGCTCCCAAGTATATCTCACTGTGTCATCCCCAAAAGCCAACACCTCCTTTGGCCGCAATTCCTTCCAGTTCTCTGCTGCCAATGACTGGAACGAATTGCAAAATCTCTGAAGCTGGAGACTCTTATCTCCCTCACTAACTTTAAGCATCAGTTGTCAGAGCACCTTACCGATCACTGCACCTGTACACAGCCCATCTGAAATTTCAGCCCACCCAACTACCTCATCCCCATATTGTTATTTATTTTGCTCATTTGCACCCCAGTATCTCTATTTGCACATCATCTCTTGCACATCTATCATTCCGTGTGTTAATACTAATTGTAATTATTTTGCACTATAGCCTTTTATTGCCTAACCTCCATAACTTGCTACATTTGCACACACTGTATATATATTTTCTGTTGTATTTTTGACTTTATGTTTTGTTTTACCCCATATGTAACTCTGTGTTAGTTGTTTTGTCAGACTGCTTTGCTTTATCTTGGCCAGTTCGCAGTTGTAAATGAGAACTTGTTCTCAACTGGCTTACCTGGTTAAATAAAGGTGAAATAAAATTGTAAAAAAATATTCTGCATGTTCCTAACTAAGTTGGATATGCTGGGCTATGTAACGTTTAATTGAGTCCTCTACCTCCATTGGCCTCTGAAAACATAGCATCCTCCTGACGAAGTTGTGTGATTAGGGGAATTTTACCTAATGACTCTATCACAGGGCAGCAGTTCATTGCAATGACCTCCATAGCATGGATAGTGGTGCACCATCCTTCCTCTTTCCCCTTTGTTTTGTTATCGCCCAAAGGTGTATTGTACAAATCCCTGGGAAAGGTCACATCAGCAGCCATGTGAGTAATGAGGCAGTAAGCATTTATCCTTTGTTGATGGAAACAAATGTGTTTCTACTGAACTGGATGGAGCACAGATAAGAGTTTGGTTTCACTTGTGCTAAATGAAACAGGTCAACTTAATATACAATTGATCCTCAGATAAAAAGCTCATACATTTTACTTGTATTCTTATGTGAGTGGTGTGGTGTATTTCTTTGATTGATTGAAATGTAATGGATGCTATATATAGAAAACAGAGGGGGAGTTTAGAGATCCATTATACACATTGTGGATCGATTCGAAAACCAGTGTACCGGAGATTCCTTTCCTTTTCAAACACAACAGCTTGCCATGTCTTTGGCCACTCAGAAACTCTACATCGCCTTGAGTTATGCAGATTCTCTGATGTGGGTCAACCATGTCATGTTGTCCTTCTCTTTGAGGAACTGTTTGATCTGGACTTGAAATTACTCTAATGCAAACCTACATACTTTTTGATGACCACTAATCTCTTTATGTGTACGTTTTCAGTGACCTGTTACTATATCATTTGGATTTCGAGATTAGCGAGATAATCCAGATAGCTAAAGTGATAACATGAGTTTGAATCTGTCTTGGAGATAGCCAGGTCTGTTGCTGATGAAATGATAGCTCAAGTCCACCCACCTCCTAAGGGATATGTCTGGATCTGACATTGTGCCAGCAGCCAGCATCAGCTCACGTCCTCCACGTGTTAGTCTCTCCACGCAATGGGACTCTGATAGTGTTAGGTTGAATCATTCTTTTCGTGTCTGAGATAGAGAGATTATGTTTTCACATGCAATGGTGGGAAAAGCAGGACATCAATTATGTGGGCAATGTAATCTTGATATGGGATGTCCATCACCTTATTTGTGTGGGTTTATTCCTCTTAGAAAAACCTACCAATATCACAGAAATACAAACATTTAAACTGGCTACGGATTCGCACATACTTTTTGGTATCTTTGGTACTCCAATGGACTGATAGTGTGGGAGTGCTGGTTTAACATCTACTGTAGTTACAATGAATAAATAACAGGCATAAGCAAACTTTGTCTCATTGGATTTTATAAAGAAGTATTATAAGCACAAGATGCTTGAGTTTATTTATTTTTCTAAGTATGCTATGCTCCACTGCATCCTTTTTTCTGGCAAAATAGCCTATGTGAGAAAGAGAAAATTAGTGACATCCCTTACCACAAACATAGTTTACTGTTGAAAAGGTGCACTTATATCAACCTCAGAATTACATTGACTAAAATAGATTAATTTGGATTGTTTTGGCAAAAAGGTGAGCTGGATTAAATCATGTAGTACCTAAAAAAGCCTTAAAATGTCCAGGGGAAGAGTCAACACATGTAGAAGTCCCAGGGGTGGACATGTGATCCCAACCAGAGTCCCATTCACCATCATCTGAACACAATTCAGGAGAGTCTTAATCAATTGTTAACTAAATGTAAACCATGTGCTAGAGGAAAAAAACATTAATTGAAGTCTGAACCCCGTTCAATTCTCTCTCTCTCTCTCTCTGCATGCTGGGAGTGTTTGGTGCGTGCTGGGAATTGTTTGAGTGAGTGCTAAGTGCGAGTGTTGTGTAGAGTTAGATATCCTGGGTTTTCCTTTTCTTGGTGATATCCTTTTTTTCTTCTATGCATGATTAAGGTTATTATTTCTATTTTTTTGTTGCGGTAGAATTAAGTATATTGTTTTTTGTGTCGAAATTACCCTGATTTTAGTGGGGATGGCGGCCGATCGGGGACGCCGTCCCTGTCACTCGCACGGCTTTAGGTGTGTTACTGAAGCTACTGTCACGGTGGAAGAGGTTTTGGTCACCGTAGGGAGAAGGTAGGATATGAGAATGTTGCTTATGCGTCACGGATGAATAAAGCGGTGGTGGTATTTCTTAAAGAAGAGCGCCTTGTTGATCGTATGGTTGAGCATGGCATACTTCTTAAAGGAATGTTTATTCAAGTTACGCCGCTTTTTTCTCCGTCAACAAGGGTAACGATTTCAAATGTACCGCCGTTCATTCCAAATGAGCTATTGGAGCGCGAGTTATTGCGCTTTGGGAAGTTTTGCAAATTCAATTAAGGTTGTCCCATTGGGTTGCAAACACCCGGCGTTGAAACAGGTAATGTCGTTTCGGCGACAGGTGTTTATGTTTTGGGACTCACCGGAACAGACTTTGGAGTTATCGTTTAAAGTCAAGTATGACAATAGATTGTATATGGCTTATGCTAGTACAGGTAGTCAACGGTGTTTTGAGTGTGGGGATGTTGGTCATCCGACATGCTTGCCCGAAAAGGGAGAAGGCAGAGGGAGGGGCGCAGGTGGTCCTCGTAACGCCTGGGCCCACTGATGTAGGAAGAGGTGGGCTGACAGTGGTAAGAGCAGCCGCACGCATCTGTTGCTGAGGAACAAGTTGTCCGTTTGAGGGCACAGAGGGGTGCAACTTGTACCAGAGGGAAATGTTATGCAGGGGGATTTTTTTGTTGTAGAAGGTAAGGATGGATCTGAAGGGCCATTTCCCCAGACTGGTGAGGAGGTGCCCAGTACGAGTGCTGTGGTACAGGAGGGGGTACATGTGGAGCTAATCTCCCAGGTAGTGGAGGAGATGCCCACTACAAGTAATGGGTTACAGGAGAGGGTTCATGTGGAGCTCATCTCCCAGGTAGTGGAGGAGATGCCCACTATGAGTGCTGGGGTACAGGGGGGGCTAGTCTCCCAGGTAGTGGAGGAGATGCCCACTATGAGTGCTGGGTTACAGGGGGGGGCTAGTGTCGTATATGATGAATGGTGGCAATTATTGCTGTCAACAAAAGGAGTCGGCTCATACTGAACATTGATCATAAGGTTTATTCAGACCACAAGCTTCAGCATGAGTTTACAGACACGCGTGGTCCGGGAGCAGTGTCGTCCAATTCTAATGTCTGCTCTGTCCTATCTTCTTCGTGTACCCTATTTATAACCAATGCAACAAGATGGGCTCCCTCTGCTGGCCAGTTTACAATACACTTCCTGTCTATTATATGTTACCTTTATACTAAATATTGCCTTTTGATACTAACATAACCAACATTCCATTTCGTCATGAAAAACATTTAACAAAGGCATAATCTTCCAGATACGATTTCCCCCTTTCGAGACGAAATAAACGTCTCGAAAACAAAACAGAATAAGATTATGACTATTAACCATTTATCTCCTTGAGTATCTTTAACATTAAACCAAACACATTCTCCTCTAGAGTGTAAATACCTTCCTATGAAATACCTGTTTATGAAGTGTGAATACATTACTATGACATATGAAGAAATCTCTATGGAGTGTAAGAGCGAAAAACTGTCCAGCAGCCATCCATCCATATCAATCAAGACAGTAAAATTCTCTCACGGTCCCTCTGCCCCAGGCAACCACCGTCGGTACTCCAGATAACCTCATTAACCATGTAAATGCATTTGAAACTATGATGTAATTAAATACACATGTAAACAAAATCCTATCCATAAATATCCATTGTACGGCTGGTCAACCCATCGAATCGTACAATGAATCTCTCCCTTCCTAGACCTTCTCTGTCCCTAAACATTCACCGAAATAAACAAAAGCATCTAAGATCCTCATCTGCATTCAATAACATCAAACATCATTCTACTAAAATCAATACCTAAGAATATGACACAATTATGTATTACACATCAAATATGTCTATATTTCCTTGCAGACACTGGAATGTAGTCCACTACACTTCATCTCCCTGTAGTGTCCTCTTCCAATGGACTTGTTGATGATGGAATCAGCCACACCCTCCTTGTTTCATCTCCTCCAGTCATATTCTCCCTTCATATTGTCTTTGTTTGAGTATTCCAATCTCCACATGTTCTCCCAAAATGCTTCTGGAATGACAAGAAAATAAACGACCAAACAGTATCCTTTGCAAAACAACCACTTTCAAATTAAACCTCCATTTCACCTAAGAATTTAAAAAATGATACATAAATGATGCATGAATCACATTAACCTATCCCCCTTGATTCATAAATCATACTAAAATCATACTAAAAAAAATGTTTTCCTTGAAACAATAAAAATAAAATGATCAAATAATCAAAAGGATATTTATCCATTCAGTAGTCCCATCTAGACCCCTCGTCCGTCTTCGTCCAGATCCGAACAGTCAACACCGGCATCATTCTCCAACCTATTTCAATCTCATAGCTTCCTCAAAAGTCAGTAACATATTACACCTTGCTATCAAAGCTGTCATTAACCCATCACTGCCCCTACTGGCCTAATTCGATCTTGCAACCAAATCCTTTCAAATGCATCCTTATAATGCATCTATAACCCCAGTGATATTATCTGAACTATCTGGACTCAAAGTATAACTAATATTTATCAATATTATCTTCCCAAATGTTACACCATACCATGAATGAAGTCCCCCTTCTCCCTTAAACTTATTCTTCAATGACAGGCTTGAAGACTATGACCTGTAGCCATGTCTCTTTTCACCCCATTTTCAACCCTAGCTTCAGATTTCTGTATTGGTACCACTCCTCTTTTAATGGTAAAAACCTCATATGTTTTATTAGAATAACAACAACTTTTATCCTCACTGGTTCACTGAATACTTCAGGTTTCCACTGTTACCTGACTTTACTTTCCATCTAACAATTCCCATAGGATAATTCATTTTACCCAAGAACACTTAAACCCTACTGTTCTGACAACTACATTATTTTATCTGTCAATGACTGTTGCGATACCACAGTCAATGACAAAGCATAACCCTGACCCACACCTGCCAGAGGCCGCGCGACCGTCTAACACGTCTTGGGCTGGCATCCCCCAACAGACATCAACCCTCAAGATTCCTCACTGATTCTTACCGAATGAGTTAATCTATCTCTAATTTTCACAACAGAGGAACGAGCAGCACTGATCAGATGCCCCCCCTCTGTCATCAAAATCAAAAACACCCCATCCTGCAGCCTCCATGATGAATCTCTCTTCTCCATTTCAGATTAATCTATATTGCTCTCTACTACTATCTGCTCTACTTCTTAACCCTATTCGTAGTAACCTAAACCTGAGTCTCTCTTGCTGCCTCCTTTAATTTCAGAAAAGTTGTTTGTCATCCTTCCTACATTTGCTATTACCATCGTATCATTAATCCCTTCCCCAAAGTTACCATTAACGTTGTTGATTTAGTTGATGAATTAAAACCCTTAATTCCCTCTAGTGGGGAAACTACCAACATCCTATTCGATTATTCCCTATTGGAGTGACTACTGTAATAAACTTATCCTTAACTCCCTCTGTGACTGTGGAAAGTTTTACAGACTTCAAATCTTCCATTATAAGCATCACCTTACAAATTACATAGCCCCTTTAACCAATAATTCTTAACCGGAACAAATTTCTATGCTTTCACTAGATAAGTACACATATTCTCCCTGATCTTTATCTGTAACCTTACGCAAAATAAGTGAACAGTCACTCCTAACCCTCTTCTAAACTATACCTCCTTTTACTCCTGGTCCTGATAACAACACTTATTCTCCATAATTATCTCTCCATATGAGAGAAACGTCCCCATCCTAAATGGCATATTATAATTATTATTCTCCTAACCCTCATAACAGTATTTTCCCCCTATAATTGATGCTGAACCCTTACAATCAAATCATCTATATTTATGGCTTTAATAACTATCAATGTTGAAAGAGTTAAATTACTTCTCACTGTTGTTTTAATAGACTCACGTGGTGATGTCATTATTGTTACTACTTCATCCCAAAGCTCTGAACTCTTTACTTGTACTTCCATCCATCACCACTAGTGTCTCACTTTTTCCCCCTTTCAGTTCTACCTCTAAACTTTAAACCTTTTGATTATAACAAAAAAGTACCCACAATTACCTTGATCTTCCTATTCTAAAGTGTCATTCATTACTGTTCTCTCTCTCTCTTACTACTAACTTTGAACTTAGCTCACTGTCTCAGAAAGTTCCTTCACCCCTAGTTCTCCTAACTTATTTTAATCTAATCTTTTCTCTCATAACATTTAAAACCTTTTCCCACTGATTTATTGACAAAATTCCTTCCCCACCAATTTTTAGAATACGTGATTGGGAATTCCCCACCTGCTCCTGACTCCTTTACACACAGACTTGGCAAAACCGACTAAACACCTTTTAGCCTAACCTCAAATCTCTTAGTGTAAGAATATAACCCAAAATTACAGTCACCCCTAATTAAGTTTTTTCCCAGACAGATTGTCTAACAGGCAATCTAATACATTATCATCCTTCCTATGATATTATCTTTTCAGCAAATGATTCCCAAAACCCTACTTCTTAAAATATTGCAACCAGACAGTCAGTCTTTAGTGTGCCTCTGATTGAACCCTTCAATTTAAACCATGCATCTCTTCCCACAATATCCTTGATATATTGTCCTAATATTAGTATGTCTATTGTAATTCCTATTTGACTTCTATAACAGAGCTCAATTGATTCCCGAAGAGTAAACTGTTTTACTACTTCAAATCCCTATCCTAACCTAATTAGTTTATTTTACAGAGTGATATGTTTAACCTCTTTAGGCTGAACCCAGATAAGTTTTTCCCCTATTCACTATCACTTCTAATGGTCGGTTGTTTTTACTTCAATTGTTGGCTACTTTCTCTTCTTCTCTAATCGATGCTATCAGCTGATACCCCCTTCTGGATATTCTAGGCACTCTAGAATATTTAGTATTCACCTGGAGAACAGGTGATCTTGAATTGCCCCTGTATCTTCCTTAAAAAATGTTCTCTTGTTTCCTCCTGACTTGTTGCTGTGGATAAGGAACATCTGGTACCCCCTTTGGCTGGTACAATTGCATTTGATATTGTTCAGTTGAAGCTGTGACAGTGATTGTTGATTTGGTTCACTCTGATTCTTCATACTTTTCTTCTTCTCCACCACCAGTTATAAGTTGTATTTGATTGAGTTTTCTTCGTCCAGTTCTTCTGTTGTGGACCTATCAGTATTCTTCAACAGGTTATCTTCTAAGTTCTGTTCTTGAAATATCATCTTCCATCATCTTCTTACTTTTCTTCTGTGCCAGTCCTTGTAGGACAAACTCCTCTTGAAAATAAAGCACCTTTAATCTCCAAATCTTCATCGCTTTCTTCATCTTCAACTTCCATCAGAGATCAAATCTCTAGTATCCATTTCTTCTTTCCTCTCTTGCCACTTCCTCTGATCACAGAGTCATATCCACCCATGCATAACCTCTTCATCATCACTCATCTTCTTTAACTTCCCCTTCTCCTTCACATTCCAGACATCTCCTATTGTTGGGATCCTTTTCTTCATCATCTTCTCTTCTCTTCATCTTCATCTTTCTGAACCTCCTTCTCTTCGTTTCCAGACATGTCGGTTCTTCTTACTTCTGGAGTTTTGAATTCATCTTCATCGTTGTTTCTGCTGGTACCCTATCTATTATTAATCTATATTTCGATGCAATAATCACTCCTGGATGATTATTGTAAACTGAGAATAAACCTCCCTAAGCTCTACTTTTAAACCTATCTTATCGCTGACATATTTTATCAATTTCTGTTTGAGAATGAAGGGCAACTTTTGTTTCACTTGCCGGATACCCTAGCAACACTTTAGTTAAAGGATTACCACTATGCACTATATCAACCAATGTACTGACTTTCATAGTCCTGATAATTTTTTACCCACTTGTAACAAGCCTTTCTATTCCTTTATTGTGAACTATCCTATTTTAAACTATATAGGTTATGTAGCCTTCTTCCCTGTAATTCTTAATATAACCTAACAACTCCAAATAAATCCCAATAAGTCCATTAAAAATCATGAATAATTAAAACCAATTTTTATTCCTATATCCTATGTCCCCAATTTATCCATTAGTGTTGACTATATTACCACAACCCATCAAATGCAAATAAATTAGTCAACTCCAAAGCAATCCCAACACAAAGCTTTTAACCCTTCAATGAATGATACAATTCCCATCAAATGCCAGTGATACACAGAGCATCCAAAATGCAATTTTTAATGAAATAGTATTTGCCACGTCTATGTAAAACCGTCATAACATCACATATCCTGTTAGGGAAAGATTTTGTAACCATAATCAGTACCAAAACCTCTTTGACTTGATCCTCTGCCACGTGACGTGATCACTTCCTGTATCTCCTCGCTCCCCCTCTCTCCTGTCTCTCATGACAAGGGACAAAGACACCAGAACAGCTTTTAATAGTTCATGCCATCACTGAGTATTTCCAACCATTCAAAATTCATTCGTTCTACATTATTCACTCTAAGACTAAACTCAGGACTAATTATAGATCGCCCAAAAACATTTTGCTTTTAATCCGTCATTTAATTATTTAATTCACTCTATTATAATCCGTTACCATATATTTAATTTATAAATTCAATAGGTCCCAAAACAAGTTTCATCTTAACCCACCACCGTTTAAACTAGAATCATCGTGTTAAAATCTCCTTGTGCCTATTTGTTCCGTCGTCTGTGTTCCTCTGTCTCCCCCTGCAGTTTAACCAATGTGTTGTTTTACAGAATTCCCACGCATGCGCAAATATCATTTTAAAATTAAACGCATCCCCATACATTTACTACATAGATCGCTCCAAACCATTTCATTTAATTTTAATCGTCTTATTTTAATTAATTATACTCCGTCAACATATATTTGATCTATAAATGTACTACATCTCGCCAAATAGTTTAACGTTCACATAACAGTTACTTTAACGATTTTAAAAGAGTCGTGTTCACCTCTCTTCTCGATAGCTCTTAAACCCCTAAAGAAACCCCAAACAATCATATGACCTTACGCCTACCATTTTGTTCCGTCGACTCAGCACGACCGCATGTCGTAACTCTCGCCCTGTAAAATCACACGCATGCGCACATCCAATCAAAACCACATTTTCACCTCCACGAAACGGATACCAGTCCAGCTGTACCTTTCGCTCCCCTCCTAGTCAAACAACATTTAACAGCTCTCACAAAACATACAACCTGACTTACAGACAGTGACAAGTTTAAGAGACTTTAATCCATCGCAATGGAATCTCTAAGGATATCCGTTAGCATGTAGCATGCAACACAATTAGCATTCAACCTTAGCATTTAGCTTAGCCTAAGGTACACCGTGACACTAAACACAATTAGCACTAGCATCCACCTCAGCCACCATGATGTAGCATGATTCACACTTTAGCCTTACAAAAATTAGCCTTTAGCCTTAAGCATTAGCATTTAGCCACGATGTACCACGTGGCCCGAACCATACAATCAAGCATTTAACCACGAGGCACCACGTGGCTGAAACAATCCAGCATTAACACCAACCTCCAGCTAACTGCAGCCTACTAGCTATACAAATGAACACCCCGCGACCGTAGCCAAATCATCATCATCACAATTATCTCCCCGTCTAACTTTTTTGTTGCCTTGAAAGATGAATCTCATATCAAGCGGTTATCCCCAACCAATTTCCCGTCGGCCAGAGGAGAGTATAACATAAATACAACCATTCACTTCATAATTCCCGCTTAAGGAATCAACCTGACCTAACCTAACTAAGTCCAGGATTTGTAGCCCACTCAATAATAATAATAAGAATTATTACGAGTCGCCCCGTTTCGAGGTCTTTTCCGTATTCACGGTGCCCTAACTATGCAGATATCTTCCAACCTTTATTCTCTACCAATCCATTGTCCTAAACATGCTATTATTCCCCGTTACCCATCAACCAAATTTAAAATATTTTCGTTCAGACTCCCAGTTAACAGCCATAACGCCACCCGAAACACGGTCGTAAGGGTACATTCCTCCAGTGTACATAAGCAGTAACAAAACCAACAACTTAGCTGTGTCTAGTCGGTCATGACTCCAGACCAAAGTCAGCTTGAGTTAGCTTGATGACTCCAAATGCAGCAAAGAAGGACTGCATCATCCCTCCTGGCAAGCTCGCCATTCTGTCGTATATGATGAATGGTGGCAATTATTGCTGTCAACAAAAGGAGTCGGCTCATACTGAACATTGATCATAAGGTTTATTCAGACCACAAGCTTCAGCATGAGTTTACAGACACGCGTGGTCCGGAGAGCAGTGTCGTCCAATTCTAATGTCTGCTCTGTCCTATCTTCTTCGTGTACCCCTATTTATAACCAATGCAACAAGATGGGCTCCCTCTGCTGGCCAGTTTACAATACACTTCCTGTCTATTATATGTTACCTTATACTAAATATTGCCTTTTGATACTAACATAACCAACATTCCATTTCGTCATGAAAAACATTTAACAAAGGCATAATCTTCAGATACGATACTAGTCTCCCAGGTAGTGGAGGAGATGCCCACTACGAGTAATGGGGTTCAGGTGGGGCTAGTCTCCCAGGTAGTGGGGGAGATGCCCACTACGAGTAATGGGGTTCAGGTGGGGCTAGTCTCCCAGGTAGTGGAGGAGATGCCCACTATGAGTAATGGGGTTCAGGTGGGGCTAGTCTCCCAGGTAGTGGAGGAGATGCCTGGTACGGTGATGGGGTGCAAGTGGGGAGTGTTGAAAGGGATGTGTGGTAGAGGGGAGTCAGTGGTCTGTGGCCTCAGTTGAGAGGATCAGGAGAAGAATATGGATATGGATATCTCTCTTGATACGGTATCAGCTGGTGAGGACTCAATTTACGATCTAGAGGAGGTAAAGGGTTTCTGGATCAGACTTTTGGGAAATCTGTCAAATTGGCAGATTATTTTGATGTTGATAAGTTTGTGAGGTCAGCTGTGATGTTACAGAAGACGGTGGGGTTAGACCAGTTGAGTGAGAAGAAGCGGTTTCGCTTGAGGAAATGTGTTACTGCTGTTGCAGCAGCAAAGGGTGGTGGGAAAGCGTGGTCAGGTTAAGAGAAAATTTAAATAATGATGATGATTATGCCTCATAGGGGTGTTCTATTCTCTTTGTCTGGTTTCTCTGTGGTATCTTCTGCTTTTCCTTTTTCTTTTCTATATGGAGGTACTAAGGGTAGGTTCTCTCAACATTAATGGAGGAAGGGACAGGAATAAGAGGGCTTGGGTATTAGAAGTAATAAAACAGAAAAGGCTTAATGTAGTTTTCCTACAGGAGACACATAGTGATGAGGAAAATCAGCTGACTGGGGTATGTGGTGGGAGGGGCAGCATATACTCAGTCATGGTACTAATTTCAGTGCTGGGGTGGCAATCTTGTTTTCTTCAGGCTTAGGGGTGACTGTGGTATCTACAACAGAGATTGTCAAGGGTCGGGTTTTATTGGTCAAGGTGGATGTTATGGGGTTTTTTGTTTGTTTTTTGAATGTTTATGCTCCTAATGAGGGTACAGAGCTTATTGTTGGTTTTGATAAAATAAAGGAAACCTTAAGACAGTGTGACCAAGAGGGGTGTATGGTTTTAGGGGGGACTGGAACTGTACAGTGGATTTTACTGTTGATCGCACCGCTGAAGAACCTCACCTGCGGTCAGCAATTTGTCTGTCTGGTCTATTAACTGAGTTTGAGCTTTCTGATGTGTGGAGAGTAAGGAATGCAAAAGTTAGGCAGTACACATGGCTAAAAGTTAATGAAGGTCATGTCAGTGCAGCAAGGTTAGACAGGTTGTATGTATCTGAGCAATACTGTAGTAGGGTTGGAAGGTGTGACATTACTCCTGTGGGTTTCTCTGATCACCATATTGTCACTGTTGATATTCACTTGTCCTGTCCACGAAGGTCATCATCTTATTGGTATTTTAATGTTAAATTGTTACATGATGTCATGTTTTGTGAAAGGTTTTTGTTGTTTTGGGAAAAATGGAGGGGTTACAAAAGGGAATTTTGAGTCCCTTGAGACAATGGTGGGAGGTTGGGAAGGCCCAAATACGATTATTTTGTCAACAGTATACTGCTCTGTCTCGAATTGAAGTTAAAGAGACTATCAGGGCCCTTGAGCAGAACATTAAATCTATTGAATTGAAGTTGCTCACTCAGAATGACCCCGGACTAGTCATGAACTTACAGGACAAGAAACATGAATTGAGGTCGTTTCTGCATGAAAGAGTGAAGGGTGCCTTGATTAGGTCTCGTTTCGCTTCCCTCAAGGATATGGATGCTCCTAGTGCTTTTTTTTTTAAAACCTAGGACAGTCGACATTGCAACGTAAACAGATGGTCTGCCTTCGTCTCCCTGATGGGAAGGTGACCACGGATGACAGTGAAATGCGTCAACATGCCGTGGATTTCTATTCTGCCCTCTATAAGGCGGAGGATTGTGACTCTCTGTGTACTGAACAGTTGTTACACGGTCTTCCTCAATTGGGACCTGAGCAAAGAGTCGCATTGGACTCTGACATTACACTGCAAGAGCTGTCCACAGCAGTTATGCAGCTCTCAACAGGCCGAGCCCCTGGCATTGATGGTTTTACCATCTGAGTTTTACAAGCACTTTTGGGGGTCTATTGGGGAGGATTTTTATGAAGTGGTGTGTGAATCTTTTCATGAGGGCTCTCTTCCTGTATCTTGTCAACGTGCGGTACTTTCACTGTTGCCAAAAAGGGGGATTTGGCTCTCATAAAAATTGGAGACCTGTTGCTTTGCTGTGTGCAGAATATAAAATTGTTTCTAAATGTCTCTCAAACAGGTTGAAAGAGTATCTGGGATTGTTGGTCCACAAGGACCAGTCCTACTGTGTACCTGATCGCTCTATTGTTGACAACTTGTTTCTAATAAGAGATGTTTTGGACATTTGTAAACTGTCTGATGTAAATGTGGGTTTACTTTCTTTGGATCAGGAGAAGGCTTTTGATCGTGTGGACCACCAGTACTTGTTTAAAACAATGAAAGCCTTTGGGTTTGGGGATGTTTTTTTGTCTTGGATGAAGTTACTGTATGCTGGGGCCTCGTGTATGGTGAAGGTGGGGGTGGTTTGAGTTGTCCCATCCCTGTCCAAAGGGGCATCAGGCAGGGATGCCCAATTTCAGGGCAGTTATACAGTCTGGCGATTGAACCAATGCTTTGTTTTTTAAGAGCGAAGCTTACTGGTTTCTCTGTGCCAGGTGTAATGAAGGGTCCCACGATAGCACTGTCTGCGTATGCAGATGACGTGACAGTTTTATTACAGGGGTGAGGATGTTAAGGTTCTCTCAGACGCCTTAAAGGTGTATGAGGGGGCCTCCTCAGCTAGAGTCAATTGGGAAAGAGTGAAGCGCTGTGGGCAGGCCAGCTTCAGATGGGGTCCGCTCCCACGGTTACCAGGGGGCTTCAGTGGGGCAGAGATGGGATGAAGACTTTGGGGGTTTTTCTAGGCTCCGATGTCTTTCAGAAAAGAACTGGGAGGGTGTAGTGGAGAAAGTGTGTGCCAGACTGTCAAGATGGAAATGGGTGCTGCCCCAGCTGTCTTATAGGGGAAGGGTACTGGTAGCTAATAACCTAGCTGCCTCTACCCTGTAGCACAGACTAATGATTTTACAGCCACCAAAGGGTCTGATACAAGAGCTTCAGAGGACCCTTGTCAACTTCTTCTGGTCTGGACAACATTGGATTAAAGCTTCAGCCCTGTACCTGCCACTGCACGAGGGTGGGCAAGGCCTGGTGGACATTTCTTCCAGGATCATGGCTTTCCGGCTTCAAGCAGCCCAGAGACTGTTGTACAGTGACGGTTCTAGCTGGGTTGACACAGCCTACGCATTGATGAGGAGAGCGGGCTGTTTGGGCTTAGACAAGCACCTTTTCCTCTTAAAGCTGGAGGGGGTGAGTTGCCTGGCCTGACTCCATTTTATGAGTCTGTTATGCAGGCTTGGAGAGTTCTGGTCAAGTCCCGTAAGGCCTGCACGCCACCAGGGATGTGGCTTTTTTAAGAGCCTCTTTTTCACAACACTGCCATCCAGTCCCGTGTTCTGGGTTCAGCTAGCCTACGTTCATGCCTGTTAGGCGTGGGGTGTACTAAGCTGGGTCATCTGATGTGGAACAGGAATAGGTCGTTGGAGGAGCTGGAGAAAGAGCGGGGATCCGATCGTCTCGCCTACTGAGGAAGGTCGTCGCTGAGGTCTGTGATTCCTTGCCAGTACTTCATCTGCAGTATGTGACTGACACTTCCAATTCTGATCGGTGGAAGGAGGGTCTGGATTATGTGTTCCCTGCACTGATTGTTAGTGCTGCGGCGGGGGGCATTCGAGGAGGACGTGGGGGATGCTGCTTTCCTTCGATACCCCGGGAGCTGGGGGAGTTCAAGGAGGTGGGAAAGAAGGCCATGTACAGAATATGTGTAAAGGTGTCCCATGCCTCTTCCCTGGAAGGGGGTAAAATCGACGAGGTGGGCGGGTGTGCTTGGTCCAGGTGCCTCCCCAAAGGCTGTTGGCGAACACTATACAAACTGCCTATTGATAAGAGGACAGCTGACCTCCAATGGAGGATAATACATGGAGCCATAGCCACCAACATGTATCTGGTACACCTGGATCCTACTGTTGGGGAGGGGTGTCCATTCTGTGCTCAGTCTGAAACACTGGCACATCTGTTTTTACAGTGTCCCAGGTTGGTCGGGATGATTGACCTGATCACTAATTGGTTCTCAGCTCTGGGAGAGGTTTTCTCTTCCCAACTGTATATATTTGGCCCAAAGTACAGGTTTAGTCAGAAAGCTGTAGTTGTGTTGCTTAATTTTGTGTTAGGGGCAGCAAAATTAGCCATATGGAAGACCCGAAAGAACAGTATTCGGGGACAGGGGTCTGTGGATGTGGTGGGAATGCTGGAGGGAATGTTGGCAGCAAGACTAAGAATTGAGTTTGCCCTATTATAAACTGGTCAACAATATTGATCTGTTTATGAGTATATGGGGTATTCAGATGCTGTTGTGTTCAGTTACTGTGGAGGAGGAATTGGAGTTGTGTTTTTAATTGATGTGTAAATACGGTTTTGTATGAGTATTTGTGTGGTGGGCTCCCCAGACCCAATAAAGATGATTTAAAACTCAACTCTCTCTCTCTCTCTCTCTCTCTCTCTCTCTCTCTCTCTCTCTCTCTCTCTCTCTCTCTCTCTCTCTCTCTCTCTCTCTCTCTCTCTCTCTCTCTCTCTCTCTCTCTCTCTCTCTCTCTCTCTCTCTCTCTCTCTCTCTCTCTCTCTCTCTCTCTCTCTCTCTCTCTCTCTCTCTCTCTCTCTCTCTCTCTCTCTCTCTCTCTCTCTCTCTCTCTCTCTCTCCTCTCTCTCTCTCTCTCTCTCTCTCTCTCTCTCTCTCTCTCTCTCTCTCTCTCTCTCTCTCTCTCTCTCTCTCTCTCTCTCTCTCTCTCTCTCCAAAATTCAAATTCAATTTAAGGGCTGTATTGGCATGGGAAACGTGTGTAAACATTGCCAAAGCAAGTGAAGTAGATTAAATAAACAATAAATATTAACAGTAAACATTACACTCAGAAGTTTCAAAAGAATAAAGACATTTCAAATGTCATATTATGTCTATATACAGTGTTGTAACAATGTGCAAATAGTTAAAGTACAAATGGGAAAATAAATAAACATAAATATGGGTTGTATTTACAATGGTGTTTGTTCTTCACTGGTTGCCCTTTTCTTGTGGCAACAGGTCACGAATCTTGCAGCTGTGATGGCACACTGTGGTTTTTCACCCAGTAGATAAGGGAGTTTATCAAAATTGGGTTTGTTTTCGAATTCTTTGTGGATCACTGTAATCTGAGGGAAATATGTGTCTCTAATATGGTCATACATTTGGCAGGAGGTTAGGAAGTGCAGCTCAGTTTCCACCTCATTTTGTGGGCAGTGTGCACATAGCCTGTCTTCTCTTGAGAGCCAGGTCTGCCTACGGCGGCCTTTCTCAATAGCAAGGCTATGCTCACTGAGTCTGTACATAGTCAAAGCTTTCCTTAAGTTTGGGTCAGTCACAGTGGTCAGGTATTCTGCCACTGTGTACTCTCTGTTTAGGGGCCAAATAGCATTCTAGTTTGCTCTGTTTTTTTGTTTGTTCTTTCCAATGTGTCAAGTAATTCTCTTTTTGTTTTCTCATGATTTGGTTGGGTCTAGTTGTGTTGTTGTTGTCCTGGGGCTGTGTGGGGTCTGTTTGTGTTTGTGAACAGAGCCCCAGGACAAGCTTACTTAGGGGACTCTTCTCCAAGTTCATCTCTCTGTAGGTGATGGCTTTGTTATGGAAGGTTTGGGAATCGCTTCCTTTTAAGTGGTTATAGAATTTAACGGCTCTTTTCTGGATTTTGATAATTAGCGGGTATTGGCCTAATTCTGCTCTGCATGCATTATTTGGTGTTTTACGTTGTACACGGAGGATGTTTTTGCAGAATTCTGCATGCAGAGTCTCAATTTGGTGTTTGTCCCATTTTGTGAATTCTTGGTTGGTGAGCGGACCCCAGACCTCAGAACCATAAAGGGCAATGGGTTCTATAACTGATTCAAGTATTTTTAGCCAGATCCTAATTGGTATGTCAAATTTTATGTTCCTTTTGATGGCATAGAAGGCCCTTCTTGCCTTGTCTCTCAGATCGTTCACAGCTTTGTGGAAGTTACCTGTGGCGCTGATGTTTAGGCCGAGGTATGTATAGTTTTTTGTGTGCTCTAGGGCAACGGTGTCTAGATGGAATTTGTATTTGTGGTCCTGGCAACTGGACCTTTTTGGAACACCATTATTTTTGTCTTACTGAGATTTACTGTCAGGGCCCAGGTCTGACAGAATCTGTGCAGAAGATCTAGGTGCTGCTGTAGGCCCTCCTTGGTTGGTGACAGAAGCACCAGATCGTCAGCAAACAGAAGACATTTGACTTCAGATTCTAGTAGGGTGAGGCCGGGTGCTGCAGACTGTTCTAGTGCCCTCGCCAATTCGTTGATATATATGTTGAAGAGGGTGGGGCTTAAACTGCACCCCTGTCTCACCCCACGGCCCTGTGGAAAGAAATGTGTGTTTTTTTTGCCAATTTTAACTGCACACTTGTTGTTTGTGTACATGGATTTTATAATGTCGTATGTTTTTCCCCCAACCCCACTTTCCATCAATTTGTATAGCAGACCCTCATGCCAAATTGAGTCAAAAGCTTTTGAAATCAACAAAAGCATGAGAAGACTTTGCCTTTGTTTTGGTTTGTTTGTTTGTCAATTAGGGTGTGCAGGGTGAATACGTGGTCTCTCGTGCGGTAATTTGGTAAAAGCCAATTTGACATTTGCTCAGTACATTGTTTTCACTGAGGAAATGAACTAGTCTGCTGTTAATGATAATGCAGAGGATTTTCCCAAGGTTGCTGTTGACGCATATCCCACGGTAGTTATTGGGGTCAAACTTGTCTCCACTTTTGTGGATTGGGGTGATCAGTCCTTGGTTCCAGATATTGGGGAAGATGCCAGAGCTAAGGATGATGTTAAAGAGTTTAAGTATAGCTAATTGAAATTTGTGGTCTGTATATTTTATCATTTCATTGAGGATACCATCAACACCACAGGACTTTTTGGGTTGGAGGGTTTGTATTTTGTCCTGTGGTTCATTCAATGTAATTGGAGAATCCAGTGGGTTCTGGTAGTCTTTAATAGTTGATTCTAAGATTTGCATTTGATCATGTATATTTTTTTGCTGTTTGTTCTCTGTTATAGGGCCAAAAAGATTGGAGAAGTGGTTTACCCATACATCTCCGTTTTGGATAGATAGCTCTTCGTGTTGTTGTTGTTTAGTGTTTTCCAATTTTCCCAGAAGTGGTTAGAGTCTATGGATTCTTCAATTACATTGAGCTGATTTCCGACATGCTGTTCCTTCTTTTCCGTAGTGTATTTCTGTATTGTTTTAGTGATTCACCATAGTGAAGGCGTAGGCTCAGGTTTTCTGGGTCTCTATGTTTTTGGTTGGATAGGTTTCTCAATTTCTTTCTTAGGTTTTTGCATTCTTCATCAAACCATTTATCAATGTTATTACTTTTCTTTGGTTTTCTGTTAGAGATTTTTAGATTTGATAGGGAAGCTGAGAGGTCAAATATACTGTTTAGGTTTTCTACTGCCAAGTTTACACCTTCACTATTACAGTGGAACGTTTTGTCCAGGAAGTTGTCTAGAATGGATTGAATTTGTTGTTTCCTAATTGTTTTTTGGTAGGTTTCAACACTACTTTCCTTCCATCTATAGCATTTCTTAATATTATTCAGTTCTTTTGGCTTTGATGCCTCATGATTGAGTATTGCTCTGTTCAAGTAGACTGTGATTTTGCTGTGGTCTGATAGGGGTGTCAGTGGGCTGACTGTGAACGCTCTGAGAGACTCTGGGTTGAGGTCAGTGATAAAGTAGTCTACAGTACTACTGCCAAGAGATGAGCTATAGGTGTACCTACCATAGGAGTCCCTCGAAGCCTACCATTGACTATGTACATACCCAGTGTGCGACAGAGCTGCAGGAGTCGTGACCCATTTTTGTTGGTTATGTTGTCGTAGTTGTGCCTAGGGGGCATATGGGGGAGGGAATGCTGTCACCTCCAGGTAGGTGCTTGTCCCCCTGTGTGCTGAGGGTGTCAGGTTCTTGTCCAGTTCTGGCATTTAGGTCGCCACAGACTAGTACATGTCCCTGGGTCTGGAAATGATTGATTTCCCCCCTCCAGGATGGAGAAACTGTCTTCATTAAAGTATGGGGATTCTAGTGGGGGATATAGGTAGCACACAGGAGGACATTTTTCTCAGTTGAGATAATTTCCTTTTGAATTTCTAACCAAATGTAAAATGTTCCTGTTTTGATTAATTTAATAGAGTGAGTTAGGTCTGCTCTATACCAAATTAGCATACCCCTGAGTCCCTTCCCCTGTTTCACACCTGGTAGTTTGGTGGATGGGACTACCAGCTCTCTGTAACCTAGAGGGGCAACCAGTGGGTCCGTCTCCTCTATACCATGTTTCTTGTAGGATGACAATGTCTGTATTTCCGATTTCTTTGGTGAAGTCTAGATTCCTGCTCTTTAGGCCAAAGGCAGATGACCTCAGGCCTTGGATATTCCAGGATGAAATAGTGAAGGCTTTGTGTTCCATAAAGTGTCTAATGTTGTTGGTTGTGTGGTTTGGCCTCAGGCCAGTAATTTGAGCAGAGCCTGCTGAGCATCTGGTACATGCCATTGGCTTGGGCTAGTGTAAGAGTGTGGTGTTGGGCCTGTTTGCCTGCTCACGGCCTGGGCGTATGTGTGACTTTCATGTTGAGGCCCCTCTTTGTGGGAGTGGGGGGCTTGGGGTGGGTAGGAGGGGCATAGGTCTGATCTGAGGGGCCTAAATGGGGTGTGGGCATGGTTGACTTGGGGGAGTTAATTGGTTGGGGTGGGGGGGTGCAGATGTGGTTGATGGTGCTGTGGTCTGGATGTAGGTCCTCTCTGCGGGGGTCCTCTATGTGTGTAGGTCCTGGGGGGTCCCGCAGGTCTGGGAGAGTGTCTCGCTGGTCTGGGCGGGGTGTCTGTTGCTCCTGTGTGAGGTGTTGGGTCTGCGGTTGAGGGCAATATCCTTTAGGGTCCGGGGCGAAGGTGGGCACTGCTGCCTTGTATAGGTGGACCTGGTCGTAAAGGCTGTTCACGTCCAGGGTGGAGTGGTGGGCCAGGTAGACATTTGGTTTGATGCACAGTCACGGGAAATACTTGCGTTTACCCGCTGTATGGTAGCAGGGTGGAAGTCTTTTCGTGGTAACAGAGTTGAGAGATAACCACTTGTGCGTTGGGGAAAGTAGAAGAAGCTTTTTCTATCACTCCCTTGAGTGATGTGGCCACCCTTTCCTGCTGTGTTCTCAGGTCGTTTGTGCCTGTGTGTATTATTATGTGGCTGGGTGATCCTAGTCGGTCCTTAGACAGAAGGTCTAGGGCGCGCTGGGTGTTTGGACACCAGAGTTTAGACACTGTGTGTTTTGGAAAAAGTTTATTTTCTTGTATGTATTTCCCGCTTTGAGTCCATAAGGAGTACAATCTGTGGCTTGTGTATGTCCTCAGTGGGTGTGGGGGGTCAGTCATGAGGGCTATCAGGGTGTCTGACTGGGGGGTTACTCAGAGGGGTTGGGGTCCCCAGGGCTTGGGGTTCTTCATTTGTTTGTCTGGGTGTGATGTCGAGGCTATGGTCAGGGTCTAGGGTGTACTGTTCTGCTGCGGTGTCGAGACTTTGGCCAGGATCTGAGGTGGGCTGTTCTCTAATGGGTTGTTCAATGTCACCCGTCATCGTTCTCACCTTCTCCCCAGCACTCTGATCCTCTCCTCTAGTGCTGTGTTCTTCTCCTGCTCCTGCTCTTTCTCCTGTTGATGTTGTCTCACCACAGTCCAGAGTGCAGACATGTCTCTCTCCACCTGCAGCTCTCCAGGTCTAGTTAAGGGGGTGTTGTTGTGCTGGACTGTTGTCTGGGTCTCTGCTGACTGGAGTGTGTTCACCTGCTGTTCCAGCTCCACCTGCCTTACCTCCAGCTGGGTGAATGTATCCTTCATTTCAATGAGGGAGTAGTACTCTGTGCTGGGAAGTTGAGTTTCTGCTTGGGGTTGCTCTGTGGGGTTATTTAATGAAGAGGTCTGGTCTGACCCGCTCGGGGTAGGGGGTATCTTTCTCAAGGGAGAGCTTCTCCTGCTGAGCTATTTCTTTGATTAGGGTGAAAGTCCAGCTGGAACTGTTTGGTGTTGCCTTGAACCAAAACGGTTCCAGATTTATAGAGATTAATATTAGACGACTCAGAGTCCTCGTTGTCCAGTATCCTGAGTTTCCACCCGTCGCTAACACCCCCCCTCGTCTACCAACGGGACATTAAAAACTGTAATATCTTATGTTTCACGGAGTCGTGGCTGAACGACAACAATGACAACATTCAGCTAGCAGGCTATACGCTACATCGGCAGGACAGAACGTCTGACTCTGGTAAGACAAGGGGCGGCGGTCTGTGTATATTTGTAAACAACAGCTGGTGCACAAAATCAAATACTAAGGAAGTCTCGAGGTTTTGCTCGCCTGAGGTAGAGTATCTTATGATAAGCTGTAGACCACACTATTTACCAAGAGAGTTTTCATCTATATTTTCATAGCTGTCTATTTACCACCACAAACCAATGCTGGCATTAAGATTGCACTGAATGAGTTGTACAAGGCCATTAATCAACAGGAAAACGCTCATCCAGATGCAGCGCTCCTAGTAGCCGGGGACTTTAATGCAGGGAAACTTAAATCCGTTCTACCTAATTTCTACCAGCATGTTAAATGTGCAACCAGAGGGGAAAAAACTCTAGACCACCTTTACTCCACACACAGAGACGCATACAAAGCTCTCCCTCGCCCTCCATTTGGCAAATCTGACCATAACTCTATCCTCCTGATTCCTGCTTATAAGCAAAAACTGAAGCAGGAAGCACCAGTGATTCGGTTAATAAAAAAGTGGTCAGATGACGCAGATGCTAAGCTACAGGACTGTTTTGCTAGCACAGACTGGAACATGTTCCGGGGATTCTTCAGACAGCATTGAGGAGTACACCACATCAGTCACTGGCTTCATCAATAAGTGCATCGATGATGTCGTCCCCACAGTGACCGTCGTACATCACCCCAACCAGAAGCCATGGATTACAGGAAACATCCGCACTGAGCTAAAGGGTAGAGCTGCCGCTTTCAAGAACGGGACTTAACCCGGACGCTTATAAGAAATCCGCTATGACCTCCGGCGAACCATCAAACAGGCAAAGAGTCAATACAGGTCTAAGATTGAATCATACTACACTGGCTCTGACGCTCGTCCAGGATGTGGCAGGGCTTGAAAACTATTACAGACTACAAAGGGAAGCACAGCCGCGAGCTGCCCAGTGACACAAGCCTACCAGACGAGCTAAACCACTTCTATGCTCGCTTTCGAGGCAAGCAACACTGAAGCATGCATGAGAGCACCAGCTGCTCCGAACGACTATGTGATCACGCTCTCCGTAGCCGATGTGAGTAAGACTTTTAAGCAGGTCAACATTCACAAGGCCGCAGGGCCAGACGGATTACCAGGACGTGTACTCCGAGCATGTGCTGACCAACTGGCAAGTGTCTTCACTGACATTTTCAACATGTCCCTGACTGAGTCTGTAATACCAACATGTTTCAAGCAGACCACCATAGTCCCCGTGCCCAAGAACTCTAAGATAACCTGCCTAAATGACTACCGACCCGTAGCACTGACGTCTGTAGCCATGAAGTGCTTTGAAAGACTGGTCATGGCTCACATCAACAGCATAATCCCAGAAACCCTAGACCCACTCCAATTTGCATACCGCCCCAACAGATCCACAGATGATGCAATCTCTATCGCACTCCACACTGCCCTTTCCCACCTGGACAAGAGGAACACCTACGTGAGAATGCTATTCATTGACTACAGCTCAGCATTCAACACCATAGTGCCCTCTAAGCTCATCACTAAGCTAAGGATCCTGGGACTAAACACCTCCCTCTGCAACTGGATCCTGGACTTCCTGACGGGCCGCCCCCAGGTGGTAAGGGTAGGTAACAACACATCTGCCACACTGATCCTCAACACGGGGGCCCCTCAGGGGTGCGTGCTCAGTCCCCTCCCTGTACTCTCTGTTCACCCATGACTGCATGGCCAGGCACGCACTCCAACACCATCATTAAGTTTGCCGACGACACAACAGTGGTAGGCCTGATCACCGACAATGATGAGACAGCCTATAGGGAGGAGGTCAGAGATCTGGCCGTGTGGTGCCAGGACAACAACCTCTCCCTCAACGTGACCAAGACAAAGGAGATGATTGTGGACTACAGGAAAAAAAAGAGGACTGAGCACGCCCCCATTCTCATCGACGGGGCTGTAGTGGAACAGGTTGAGAGCTTCAAGTTCCTTGGTGTCCACATCACCAACGAACTATCATGGTCCAAACACACCAAGACAGTCGTGAAGAGGGCACGACAAAGCCTATTCCCCCTCAGGAGACTAAAAAGATTTGGCATGGGTCCTCAGATCCTCAAAATTCTACAGCTGCACCATCGAGAGCATCCTGACTGGTTGCATCACCGCCTGGTATGGCAACTGCTTGGCCTCTGACCGCAAGGCACTACAGAGGGTAGTGCGTACGGCCCAGTACATCACTGGGGCAAAGCTCACCTGCCATCCAGGACCTCTATACCAGGCGGTGTCAGAGGAAGGCCCTCAAAATTGTAAAAGACTCCAGCCACCCTAGTCATAGACTGTTCTCTCTGCTACCGCAACGGCAAGCGGTACCGAGTGCCAAGTCTAGGTCCAAAAGACTTCTCAACAGCTTCTACCCCCAAGCCATAAGACTCCTGAACAGCTAATCATGGCTACCCGGAATATTTGCACTGCCCCCCACCCCCATCCTTTTACGCTGCTGCTACTCTGTTAAGTATTTATGCATAGTCACTTTAACTCTACCCACATGTACATATTACCTCAACTACCTCAACTAGCCGGTTGCCCCCTGCACATTGACTATGCAACGGTACCCCCTGTATATATAGCCTCCCTACTGTCACTTTATTTTACTGTATATATAGCCTCCCTACTGTCACTTTATTTTACTTCTGCTCTTTTTTTCTCAACACTTTTTTGTTGTTGTTTTATTCTTACTTTTTTTGTTTAAAATAAATGCACTGTTGGTTAAGGGCTGTAAGTAAGCATTTCACTGTAATGTCTGCACCTGTTGTATTCGGCGCATGTGACCAATACAATTTGATTTGATTTGATTAGTATAGCACTGTGCCATGCCAGGGGATGGTCTGTGTGGAAGATAAGGTTGCTTA
>NW_025537745.1:0-28186 GCF_020615455.1 Coregonus clupeaformis | reverse complement strand
CAGACTTTGTTAAATAGCCATCACTAGGACATTAGACATGCTGCCTATAGGCATAGACTAGAAATCACTTCAGCCACTTTTAAGAAATGGAACACTAGTCACTTGAATAATGTTTACACGATCTTGCTTTTCTCATCTCTCATATGTATACTGTATTCTATACTATTCTACTGTATCTTAGTCCATGCCACTTCTGTCATGGGTGCTCGTCCATATATGTATATATTCTTAATTCCATTCCTTACTTAGATTTGTGTATATTGTTATATGTTGTGAAATTGTTAGATATTACTTGTTGATATTACTGCCTGTCGGAGCTAGGAAGCTACAAGCATTTCACTACACCCGCAATAACATCTACTAAACATGCGTTTTGTGACAAACTAATATTTGATTTGATTTGATTTGGTCATTGTACATTTCCTAGTTAACACCTAGCAGACATGGTGAGTTATCATGTTCATATTGGAATGTCTTGTTTATAATGATTTATTTTTCCTGTACAAATCTGCGTATTCATGGAATGATGGCAATGATCGGGAGTATTTCCAAACTACAAGACGTGAGACTTTTGCAGCTGATGCAATGTTTTTCTAAGGCTCATATCAGGATATTGGTGGTTTCCAGGGTGGAATGTGGCCCATTGCTCCCTCCTTCCCTCCCCTACCACAGTCCTCCCTTCTTTTCCAGCAACATAACAGTTGTTTTTCTGTTGGAACACTGCTTCATTGTGACAGAGATCAAATAGGGAGGTTAGTATGGTTACTATGGCTACCTATACGTAAAAATGTATGCACACATGACTGTAAGTCTCTTTGGATAGCGTTTGCTAAATGGCATATTATTATTATTATATTA
Organism: Coregonus clupeaformis; assembly: GCF_020615455.1. NCBI lineage: Eukaryota > Metazoa > Chordata > Actinopteri > Salmoniformes > Salmonidae > Coregonus > Coregonus clupeaformis. Next base: position 27,328 of record NW_025537745.1, on the reverse strand, counting down.
TAGTATGGTTAGTATGGTTTAGTATATGGTTAGTATAGGGTTAGTATGGTTAATATGGTTAGTATGGTTAGAATGGTTAGTATGGTTAGTATGGTTAGGGAATGGTTAGAATGTAGTTAATATGGTTAAGTATGGTTAGTATGGTTAGTATGGTTAGTATGGTTATATGGTTAGTATGGTTAGTATTATTAGTGTTGTTAGTGGTGGTTTAGTATGGTTAGTATGGTTATGGTTAGTATGGTTAGTAACCCAATCACAAGTCTGAGGAATCAATATTCCCTGTCTGCCATCTCCTCCACAAGGGTGTCGATGCAACACACACACAGGCGCACGTGACACACACAAAGACACACATGACTGGACAAACGATATCACTGGAAACCGGTCACTGGACACCGATATCACTGGACACGAAATCACTGGGCACCGATATCACTGGACACCGATATCATTTGACACACGATATCACTGGACACCCGATAACTGGACACGGAATCACTGGGCACCGATATCACTGGACACAGATATCATTGGACCTGAATATCATTGGATACCGTTCTCACAGCAAATCGATATCATAGTTGTTTGGACAATCGATCACTGGACACCGATTTCACTGGTTTTTGATATCTTTGGATACCATATCACTTACACAGATTCCGACAACCCCATTTGGATCTCACTGGGCACAGATATCCTTTGTTATAGATATCACTGGACACCGAGCATCACTGGATACAGATACACTGGACACAGATATCACTGGAACCGATATCACTGCATTCTGTGGTGACAAATCATCCCTAACAGCTATGTGGACAGTGCCCCTTGAACCACACTACCATAGACACCTACACAACATGTTTATAGGCAGAGCTCAACAGATCACTTCGCTGGGCTGGGAAACATCTTAAACTAGAGGTAGTTAATGGTATTACAAAGTTGCCAAAGTATTTATCCCCCTTGGTGTTTTTCCTATTTTATTGCATTACAACCTGTAATTTAAATAGTTTTATTTGTATTTCATGTAAACAACAGCAACACAAAATAGTCCAAAATTGGTGAAGTAAATTGAAAAAAATAAATAACGGAAAGTGGTCAGGTGCATATTTATTCACCCCCTTTGCTAAAGCCCCTAAATAAGATCTGGTGCAACCAATTACCTTCAAAAAATAAAGTCCACCTGTGTACAATCTAAGTGTCACATGATCTGTCACATGATCTCAGTATATATACACCTGTTCTGAAAGGCCCCAGAGTCCCTGCAAACATCACTAAACAAGGGGCAGCACCAAGCAAGCGGCACCCATGAAGACAAGGAGCTCTCCAAACAGGTCAGGAGCAAAGTTGTGGAGAGTTTTTTGCATGTGGGTTATAAAAAAATATCCGAACTTTGAAACATCCCGAAGACACCATTAAATCCATTATTAAAAATGGAAAAGAATATGGCACCACATAACCCACAAACCTGCCAAGAGGGCCCCCATCAAAACTCACCGGACCAGGCAAGGAGGGCATTAATCAGAGAGGCAACAAAGAGACCATAGATAACCTGAAGGAGCTGCAAAGCTCCACAGCGGAGATTGGAGTATCCAGTCCATAGGTCCACAGAGCTGGGCTTTACGGAAGAGAGTGGGCCAGAAAAGCCATTGCTTAATGAAAAATAAGCAAAACACGTTTGGTGTTTACCAAAAGAGCATGTGGGAGACTCCCCAAACATATGGAAGAAGGTACTCTGGTCAGATGAGACTAAAATTGAGCTTTCTGGCCATCAAGAAAACGCAATGTTCAGCGCAAACCCAAAACCTCTCATCACCCGAGAACACCATCCCCACAGTGAAGCATGGTGGTGGCAGCATCATGCTGTGGGGATGTTTTTCATCGGCAGGGGATTGGGAAACTGGTCAGAATTGAAGGAATGATGGATGCCGCTAAATCAGGGAAATTCTTGAGGGAAACCTGTTTCAGTCTTCCAGAGATTTGAGACTGGGACAGAGGTTCACCTTCCAGCAGGACAATGACCCTAAGCATACTGCGAAAAGCAACACTTGAGTGGTTTAAGGGGAAACATTTAAATGTATTGGAATGGCCTAGTCGAAGCCCAGACCGCAATCCAATTGAGAATCTGTGGTAGATTTAAAGATTGCTGTACAGCCCAGCGGAACCCATCCAACTTGAAGGAGCTGGACCAGTTTGCCTTGAAGAATGGGCAAAAATCCCAGAGTCTAGATGTGCCAAGCTTATGAGACATACCCCCAAGAGACTTGCAGCTGTAATTGCTACAAAAAGTGATCTTTAAAAGTCATTGAACTTTGGGGGTGAATAGTTGTGCACGCTCTAGTTCTCGTTTTTTTGTCTTCAAAGTGGTAGAGCTGTTGTGTAAATCAAAGGATACAAACCCCAAAAAATCAATTTTATTTCCAGGTTGAAAGGCAACAATGACTAAATGAACAACACTCTGAGCTACACTTTTAAATACATTAAGGAGGACACGCACACAAACAGACAGGCAAATATATATAACCAAGCAGTCATAACCAAAGGGCAAAAACTAGTTGAATCAACATTGTTTCAACGTAATTTGTCAACGTAGTGACGTGGAATCTATGTGGAAAATACATTGATTTGAAAGGTAATCAACTGTTGTTTTAAGAGTGAAATGTCAACCACAGGATAAAAAATGAAAATATTTTAACCTTTATTTAACCAGGTGCTTAGTTGAGAACAAGTTCTCATTTACAAATGCGACCTGGCCAAGATAAAGCTAAAGCAGTGCGATAAAAACAACAACACAGAGTTACATATGGGGTAAAACAAAACATAAAGTCAAAAATACCACAGAAAATATATATACAGTGTGTGCAAATGTAGCCAAGTTATGGAGGTAAGGCAATAAATAGGCCATAGTGCAAAATAATTACAATTAGTATTAACACTGAAATGATAGATGTGCAAGATATGATGTGCAAATAGAATACTGGGGGTGCAAATGAGCAAAATAAACTAACATATGGGGGGATGAGAGTTGTGAGTGGGCTAAATTCAGAAGGGCTGTGTACAGGTGCAGTGATCGCTAAGGTGCTCTGACAACTTGATGCTTAAAGTTAGTGAGGGAGAGATAAGTGTCTCCAGCTTCAGAGATTTTTGCAGTTCATTCCAGTCATTGGCAGCAGAGAACTGGAAGGAATGGTGGCCAAAGGAGGTGTTGGCTTTGGGGATGACCAATGAGATATACTGCTGGAGGCATACTACGGGTGGGTGTTGCTATGGTGACCAATGAGCTAAGATAAAGGGAGATTTGCCTAGCAGTGATTTATAGATGGCCTGGAGCCAGTGGGTTTGATGACGAATATGTAGTGAGGACCAGCCAACAAGAGCGTACAGGTCACAGTGGTGGGTAGTATATGGGGCTTTGGGTGACAAAACGGATGGAACTGTGAAGGACTACATCCAATTTGCTGAGTAGAGTGTTGGAGGGCTATTTTGTAAATGACATCGCCGAAGTCAAGGATCGGTAGGATAGTCAGTTTTACGAGGGCATGTTTGGCAGCATGAGTGAAGGAGGCTTTGTTCTGCGAAATAGGAAGCCGATTCTAGATTTCACTTTGGATTGGAGATGCTTAATGTGAGTCGGAAGGAGAGTTTACAGTCTAACCAGACACCTAGATATTGTAGTTGTCCACATACTCTAGGAGACCATGTCCGAGAGTGATTCCTAGTCGGGTTGAGCGGGTGCTAGCAGCGTTGATTGAAGAGCATGCATGTAGTTTTACTAGTGTTTAAGAGCAGTTGGAGGCTAAGGAAGGAGTGTTGTACATGGCATTGAAGCTCGTTTGGAGGTTTGTTAACACAGGGTCCAATGAAGGGCCAGATGTATACAAAATGGTGTCGTCTGCGTAGAGGTGGATCTGAGAGTCACCAGCAGCAAGAGCGACATCATTGATATACACAGAGAAAAGAGTCGGCCCAAGAATTGAACCCTGTGGCACCCCCATAGAGACTGCCATAGGTCCAGACAACAGTCCCTCCGATTTGACACATTGAATGGGGCCATGTATCGTGAGATTTTGAGTGAAAACCTCCTACCATCAGCAAGGGCATTGAAGATGAAAGTGGCTGGGTCTTTCAGCATGACAATGATCCCAAACACTGCCCGGGCAACGTAAGGAGTGGCTTCAGAAGATGTTTCAAGATTGGAGTGGCCTAGCCAGTCTCCAGTTCTCAACCCCATAGAAATCTTTGGAGGGAGTTGAAAGTCCGTGCTTAGCGACAGCCCCAAAACATCACTGCTCTAGAGGAGATCTACATGGAGGAATGGGCCATAATACCAGCAACAGTGTGTGAAAACCTTTGTGAAGACTTACAGAAAACGTTTGACCTGTGTCATTGCCAACAAAGGGTATATAACAAAGTATTGAGAAACTTTTGTTATTGATCAAATACTTATTTTCCACCATAATTTGCAAATAAATTCATTAAAAATCCTACAATGTGATTTTCAGGATTTTTTTTCCTCATTTTGTCTGTCATAGTTGACATGTACCTATGATGAAAATTACAGGCCTCTCTCATCTTTTAAGTGTGGGAGAACTTGCACATTGGTGGCTGACTAAATACTTTTTTCCCACTGTACCTGGTAGGTTCCTGATAATTTGTGTGAGATTGAGGGTATCTAGTTTGGATTTTAGGATGGCCGGGGTGTTAAGCATATCCCAGTTTAGGTCACCAAGCAGTACGAACTCTGAGGATAGATGGGGGGCAATCAATTCACATATGGTGTCCAGGGCACAGCTGGGGGCTGAGGGGGTCTGTAGTAGCGGCAACAGTGAGAGCTTATTTCTTGAAAGGTGGATTTTTAGAAGTAGGAGCTCAAACTGTTTGGGCACAGACCTGGATAGTATGATAGAGCTCCAGGCTATCTCTACAGTAGATTGCAACTCCACCCCCCTTGGTAGTTCTATCCTAGACGGAAAATGTTGTAGTTGGGGATGGACATTTCTGCGTTTTGGTGGCCTTCTAAGCCAGGATTCAGACACTGCTAGAACAGTCAGGGTTGGTGGAGTGTAGCTAACGCAGTGAACAACTCCAAACTTAGGAAGGAGGCTTCAGATGTTAAGGTGCAGAAAACCAAGGCTTTATGGTACAGAAGTCAACAAATGATAACTCTGGGAAGTAGGAGTGATACTGGGGTGTGCAGGGCCTTGGTTAGCCTCTACATTACCAGAGGAACAGAGGAGGACTAGAATAAGGATACGGCTAAAGGCTTTAAGAACTGGTCTTCTAGTGTGTTGGGTACAGAGAATAAAGGCAGATTTCTGGGCGTTGTAGAATAGATTCAGGGCATTATGTACAGACAAGGATATGGAAGGATAAATGAGTACAGTTACAGTGGGGAAAAAGTATTTAGTCAGCCACCAATTGTGCAAGTTCTCCCACTTAAAAAGATGAGAGAGTCCTGTAATTTTCATCATAGGTACACGTCAACTATGACAGACAAAATGAGAATTTTTTTCCAGAAAATCACATTGTAGGATTTTTTTTATAAATTTATTTGCAGATTATGGTGGAAAATAAGTATTTGGTCAATAACAAAAGTTTCTCAATACTTTGTTATATACCCTTTGTTGGCAATGACACAGGTCAAACGTTTTCTGTAAGTCTTCACAAAGGTTTTCACACACTGTTGCTGGTATTTTGGCCCATTCCTCATGCAGATCTCCTCTAGAGCAGTGATGTTTTGGGGCTGTCGCTGGGCAACACGGACTTTCAACTCCCTCCAACGATTTTCTATGGGGTTGAGATCTGGAGACTGGCTAGGCCAATCCAGGACCTTGAAATGCTTCTTACGAAGCCACTCGCTGCCCGGGCGGTGTGTTTGGGATCATTGTCATGCTGAAAGACCCAGCCACGTTTCATCTTCAATGCCCTTGCTGATGGAAGGGAGGTTTTCACTCAAAATCTCACGATACATGGCCCCATTCATTCTTTCCACACGGATCAGTCGTCCCTGGTCCCTTTGCAGAAAAACTGCCCCAAAGCATGATGTTTCCACCCCCATGCTTCACAGTAGGTATAGTGTTCTTTGGATGCAACTCAGCATTCTTTGTCCTCCAAACACGACGAGTTGAGTTTTTACCAAAAAAGTTCTATTTTGGTTTCATCTGACCATATGACATTCTCCCAATCCTCTTCTGGATCATCCAAATGCACTCTAGCAAACTTCAGACGGGCCTGGACATGTACTGGCTTAAGCAGGGGGACACGTCTGGCACTGCAGGATTTGAGTCCCTGACGGCGTAGTGTGTTACTGATGGTAGGCTTTGTTACTTTGGTCCCAGCTCTCGCAGGTCATTCACTAGGTCCCCCCCGTGTGGTTCTGGGATTTTTGCTCACTGTTCTTGTGATCATTTTGACCCCACGGGGTGAGATCTTGCGTGGAGCCCCAGATCGAGGGAGATATCAGTGGTCTTGTATGTCTTCCATTTCCTAATAATTGCTCCCACAGTTGATTTCTTCAAACCAAGCTGCTTACCTATGCAGATTCAGTCTTCCCAGCCTGGTCAGGTCTACAATTTTGTTTCTGGTGTCCTTTGACAGCTCTTTGGTCTTGGCCATAGTGGAGTTTGGAGTGTGACTGTTTGAGGTTGTGGACAGGTGTCTTTTATACCGATAACAAGTTCAAACAGGTGCCATTAATACAGGTAACGAGTGGAGGACAGAGGAGCCTCTTAAAGAAGAAGTTACAGGTCTGTGAGAGCCAGAAATCGTGGCTTGTTTGTAGGTGACCAAATACTTATTTTCCACCATAATTTGCAAATAAATTCATTAAAATCCTACAATGTGATTTTCTGGATTTTTTTTCCTCAATTTGTCTGTCATAGTTGACATGTACATATGATGAAAATTACAGGCCTCTCATCTTTTTAAGTGGGAGAACTTGCACAATTGGTGGCTGACTAAATCACTTTTTTTCCCCACTGTAATTCATCATTGTAACCAATTTTCAACATAGACAAACCTTAAGTTGGATTTGTACCTTTGAAACAATCAGATCTTCAATGCTTTATCCAATATTAAAAAACAATAGGCTGAGCAGCACCTCCTCCTGGAGAGTTGATCTATCTACAGTTATTCATTAGGTCTCCCATCCAGCCCTGCTAAGCTATGATATTTGTCACTCACTACCAATGTGCTATCGTGAGAATGATTTTTGAGAGATCTCTTAATAACTAAATCTATTCACTGTTGGTATCAAGTCATTCCAAAGTGTATCTCACGTGTGGCGCAGTGGTCTGCAGGCACTGCATCGCAGTGCTAGCTGTGCCACTAGAGATCCTGGTTCGAAACCAGGCTCTGCTGTAGCCGGCCGCAACCGGGAGACCAATGGGGCGGCGCACAATTTGCCCAGCGTCGTCCAGGGTAGGGGAGGGAATTCACGGCAGGGAGGTAGCTCAGTTGGTAGAGCATGGCATTTGCAACGCCAGGGTTGTGGGTTTGATTCCCACGGGTGCCAGTATGAAAATAAAAAAGAATAATGTGTGCACTAACTGTAAGTCGCTCTGGATAAGAGCGTCTGCTAAATGACGATAAAATCTAATGTAGGTTTAACAGAGCTAATTAAATGTAAGCAAACTTTAATAGTCATATATCATCAATTATACTATTTAGGCCTATAGCATTTGCAAAGTCATCAACAGCTATTGGTTTAATTCAACCCAGGATTCAACAAAAAATTGAAAATACATATAGGCCTAGATTTTTGGTTGAGATGGAGACGTGAATCCAACATATCAATTATTAATTTGTAGACACTCTGGATATTGAATTGTTTCATCAACATTTAAAGGAGATGTATCTTCTGCTTGGATAGTTCCATCTGTGCCACTGACATAGTCTGGCTTTAATTCCAGTTTGTCTACAAATTAATAATTGCTATGTTGGATTCACATCTCCATCTCAACCAAAAATCTAAGTTAAACAATAGGACTAAATCAAATCAAACTTTAAATGCACTTTAAATAAAGTTCGATTTGATTTATTTTACTTTTACTTTTTTTTAAACCTTTATTTAACTAGGCAAGTCAGTTAAGAACAAATTCTTATTTACAATGATGGCCTACCCCTGCCAAACCCGGATGACTCTGGGCCAATTGTGCGCCGCCCAATTCTTTAACTTTGATTCTTGGTTGAGATGGAGACGTGATTCCAACATTTCAATTATTAATTTGTAGAGAAACTGGAATATGTTGACAACCAAACACAATTTAATATAACTTTTGCAAAACAGTAAATAGCCTATTAACGACAATATGATATGTTGGATTCACGTCCGCAACTTAACCAAAAATAAAGGTTAAAGAATAGGGTTAAGCCAGTGGCTCAGAGGAAACTCTCCTGCTTTATCAACAAAACACAATTCAATTATATTTTTCTAATACAGTAAATAGCCTAGTTAAGTTAATGCTTTCTTACAAACTAATGGAACAGTTTTTATTCAACCTTAAAATGAGTAACACATCCATGGAAGAATGTAGAGGTTACTATAAGTATAAATGTCTTCTTATGTAATCCTAGAAAGCATGCATGTTCAAGATAGAATGAAAGGTCGCAGGTCTTTGCATTGTAATTGCTGTAATAATCTGCGGAGAATCTTGAAAAGCAATGATCACTTGCACTATGTACTTTAATGTAATCTCAACAGCACTCTAGGTCATTTGGTTGTGCTATTAGATGAAGCACAGTGATAACATATTCAGTTGTTGTATAAATACAAAATATCTGACATTGTATTCCTATTTGAACTTTGTTGTGCTTTTCAATGGTTGAAAGTGCAGATTACACATTTAGATTACAACTAAACCAAAAATCAGACGTTGTTTTTCCATTGGAATTTGGTTGCGCTTTTAGATGGTTGAACGCATAATGATAACACATTGTGAATTCAACAAACTTCTTGCTGTCTTTTTGAGTGTGTGAATGAAGGTTGAAATTTAATTGATCAATGTCTCAACCAAATATTACCCACATTTCCACATTGAAATGACATGGGAATATCAATTTTGTACTTCCTAACATATGCCACATCACATTTCAGATTAAGTACTGCTCTGTATCAGCAACCTTAACAGACACCACTTTATCACTGGCCTTAGGATGACTCATGGAATGCATCACCATTCGCTGAGTGAATAAAGATGACCAAAGTGAAGATGACAGCAACATTCTGTGCTGTTTTCTATTGTTTATGAGGCAGAGTGAGCGGATAGGCTACATCTCACTGGGACTTTTGTTTTCTAAATATTTTAATTACGGATGAGTTCCCAGTTTAAGGACACCCACTTCAGACTAAGCAGAACTGACAAGAATATTTCATATTTTCTCCAGCCGCGTCTGTTTACTTCAAGATTGTTTATTTTCAAAGGGCTGACAGGCAGACAGGCAGGCAGACAGGCAGACAGGCAGACAGGCAGGCAGGCAGACAGGCAGACAGGCAGACAGGCAGACAGCTGGATCATCCTAGCGTACCTTAGTCAGCTGGATCAGTCCTTAATCAAATCAAATCAAATTGTATTTGTCACATGCTTCGTAAACAACAGGAGTAGACTAACTTACTTATGGGCCCTTCCCAACAATGCAGAGAGAAAGAAAATAGAGAAATAATAGAAAAGTAATAACACATAATAATACCCAGCATACCTCAGTCAGTGTTTGCAGTCCAGTCCAGACCAGTACAGTCCATACATGACTCCTTAGATTACATCTGTACAGTAGACTTCAGAGGTGACAGGGGAACTTTTAACTCTTCTGTGTGAAACTCAATCTGACAGGCCTCCCAGGACTCATTTCAGGCAAATTGCTCCTGAGCCGTCCAGGGCTTGAGGTGCTGGAGATGCAGAGCCTCATGCAAACCAAGAAAAATGGAAGAAGACTAGTAGGAAGAGAATCAAGCAGCCAGGATACAAACACAGGAAACGAATGAGGAGCACTGGCAGAGATATAAACGAACGGGGGACAGTGATAAAACACACAACTAAATCACAAGCTTCTGTTGTGAACACTGATAAAGTTACTAACGAGTAAGGTGAGCAGTTTAACCAGACTCCCAGCGTTACAGTATAAAGCTAAATAGATTTTTGTTAAAGCTCAGGGCTGCTCATGGTCTACTGATCTGAAGCATCATTCATCATGAAACACAATCAAAAGGAGCTTCATATGTTACTACCTGGACATCCTGCCTCTCTAAGGGAATATTAACCCACATACAGTCACTCTCCCAGCAACATCCTGATCAGCTCAGTACATGCAGTGATTCCTGGCTCCATACATTGTTTACTGGGTTGCTAGTGGCAACGTAGTGTTTGGGGCCCTTGCGCATCAGTGACAAAGGCACCAAAACATGCAGAGAGTTATCCATATTTGTTAGATTGGGATAAACACTTTGTCACCTCCAGCTAAATTCAGCGAGAGCTGAGAATATAAAGGATGGTCTGATGGGACAAAGCAAAGGGCCTTGATCTGTTGCTTTGGTAACAGAACCCCAACAACAAAAGACAGGTCCTTGTTAACCTAAAATGGCCCCCAGGTTGACAGACTCTTAGAGACTATCAAAACCAGTCTTGCATTAAAGCATGACACACACTTGGACGAGTTATGAACTTCTGTGTTCCTACATTTTGGACTAACCTCTTCAAGGACACATTCATGACTTAGACCACTTTCTCTCTCCACTTAACTTTGCAACAAAAAGTCTGCTCCCCTCTCTCCCTAACTCCCACTCTCTCTCTCTCTCTCTCTCTCTCTCTCTCTCTCTCTCTCTCTCTCTCTCTCTCTCTCTCTCTCTCTCCTCCCTCTCTCTCTCTCTCTCTCTCCTCTCTCTCTCTCTCTCTCTCTCTCTCTCTCTCTCTCTCTCTCTCTCTCTCTCTCTCTCTCTCTCTCCCTCTCTCTCTCCCTCGCTCCCTCTCTCTGCCAGCTTTGGCCATTGAAGTGCTGGCTGAAATAAAGCACCTCCAAATATTTTCCACAGGTGATTTTTTTAGAAGGTGGGCGGCTGATATTTCCCAGAAGGCTGACGTTAGCTGTGCCCGCTGGCAGTGCCAGCTGCAGCCTGCCAGGCCAGTTAAAGTCATTATCAGACAGTTCAACTGGTCAACCAAGACACCAACTCTAGAACATTCACATACTGACCCTCATGTCCTACAAAGACCTACTACAAGACAAACTCAAGTTAAGCTGAAGCTCGTTCACCACTTAGGCAATGGATTTGGAATGTAGCAGCATGTAGTGGTGACTTTGTACTGTAGGCTACAAATGATCTAGGATAATTTCATCCTCTGTGTGAGTGTAATATGGAGTTAATTAGCAGTGTAATTGGGATGATGGATGGGTTAAGTGTTGGTAACCGCATACACATTGTTCTCAGCTGACAGCCTCCCACCCACCCTGAGAGGGCTGGTGGACCGTGGGTGTGGCTGGGCTGTAGTTCGTCCATCACGGCCCCAGCAGCATCAGCGTGATAAGAGCCAGGAGCATGCTCAACAAACACACCAGCAGCCTACAAAGTTCCACATTGTTCCCAAAGAGTGAAGTCTGCGGAAAGCTGGGGAACTGTGAAAACTCCACTGTAGAGATGCTGGCATTCTTACAAAAAATATGAATGAGAGAGGCAGAAAGAGCAAAAGTGTGTGTGTGTGTGTGTGTGTGTGTGTGTGTGTGTGTGTGTGTGTGTGTGTGTGTGTGTGTGTGTGTGTGTGTGTGTGTGTGTGTGTGTGTGTGTGTGTGTGTGTGTGTGTGTGTGTGTGTGTGTGCTTGCCAGAGAGAAAGAGTGAAAAGAAAGAAAGCAGCATGGGGCAATGGCTCAGCCATTAGAGCTACATCAACACTCCAAGGTGTTCTGGGAACTCTAGCAGGGTGTGAATTGCACCCCAGAGAAGAGGTGCCTGTTCCACCTTGGCCACCATCATGAAGCCCTCACAATCCTTCTTGCTCAAACAAGATGCAAATGTGATCTCAAGTGGCCCTGAGTCATGACAGAACCAAATTGATTGGGCTTCTACTTTGCTATTCTATAGGAGCTGGGCTGGCATTTCCCTTGGGAAGCAGGAATTTTCAACAGACAGGTTTCCTGCTTTATTACGTTAACACTCAAACATTTCCCATCAAAACAACTTTTTACTTAAAAAGATAGGAACAAGGCTTATTGCTGCCTCCTATCCACAACTCCTGTCACATGTTGCATGTTAAAAGAACTTGACTGGCAACTAAATAAAGAAAAGATCAACACAACGATATTATAACCGCGATCAATAATAGACAGTACTGTGCAGCCGTTTCATTGACCTGGCCAAGGCTTTCGACTCTGTCAACCACCGCGATTCTTATTGGCAGACTAAATAGCCTTGGTTTCTCAAATGACTGCCTCGCCTGGTTCACCAACTACTTCTCAGATAGAGTTCAATGTGTCAAATCGAGGGCCTGTTGTCTGGACCTATGGCAGTCTCTATGGGGGTGCCACAGGTTCAATTCTTGGGCCGACTCTTTTCTCTGTGTATATCAATGACGTCGCTCTTGCTGCTGGTGACTCTCAGATCCACCTCTACGCAGACGACACCATTTTGTATACATCTGGCCTTTCATTGGACACTGTGTTAACAAACCTCCAAACGAGCTTCAATTCCATACAACACTCCTTCAGTAGCCTCCAACTGCTCTTAAACACTAGTAAAACTAAATGCATGCTCTTCAACCGAACGCTGCTTGCACCCGCCCACCCGACTAGAATCACTACTCTCGACGGGTCTGACCTAGAGTATGTGGACAACTACAAATATCTAGGTGTCTGGTTAGACTGTAAACTCTCCTTCCAGACTCACATTAAGAATCTCCAATCCAAAGTTAAATCTAGAATCGGTTTCCTATTTCGCAACAAAGCCTCCTTCACTCATGCTGCCAAACATGCCCTCGTAAAACTGACTATCCCTACCGATCCTTGACTTCGGCGATGTCATTTACAAAATAGCCTCCAACACTCTACTCAGCAAATTGGATGTAGTCTATCACAGTGCCATCCGTTTTGTCTCCAAAGACCCATATAATACCCACCACTGTGACCTGTACGCTCTTGTTGGCTGGTCCTCACTACATATTCGTCGCCAAACCCACTGGCTACAGGCCATCTATAAATCACTGCTAGGCAAATCCCCGCCTTATCTTAGCTCATTGGTCACCATAGCAACACCCACCCGTAGTCTGCGCTCCAGCGGGTATATCTCACTGGTCATCCCCAAAGCCAACACCTCCTTTGGCCGCAATTCCTTCCAGTTCTCTGCTGCCAATGACTGGAACAAATTGCAAAAATCTCTGAAGCTGGAGACACTTATCTCCCTCACTAACTTTAAGCATCAGTTGTCAGAGCACCTTACCGATCACTGCACCTGTACACAGCCCATCTGAAATTAGCCCGCCCAACTACCTCATCCCTATATTGTTATTTATTTTGCTCATTTGTACCCCTAGTATCTCTATTTGCACATCATCTCTTGCACATCTATCATTCCAGTGTTAATACTAATTGTAATTATTTGCACTATAGCCTATTTTATTGCCTTACCTCCATAACTTCTAAATTTGCACACACTGTATATTATATGTATTTCTGTTGTATTTTTGACTTTGTTTTGTTTTACCCCATATGTAACTCTGTGTTGTTGTTTTTATCGCACTGCTTTGCTTTTATCTTGGCCAGGTCGCAGTTGTAAATGAGAACTTGTTCTCAACTGGTTTACCTGGTTAAATAAAGGTGAAATAAATAAATAAATAAAAACTTTTTTCCTAAAGGGACCCACAATCCACTTGGTATTATCATTTATTTTCTCTCAGTGTAAAATGTTTTGGGATCGCTCTCTCAAATTCAACAGGTCTTAGGTCAAGTAGCCTCTAGCTAATGCAAACACGCTTTGCTTTCATACCAATTCCAAGCAAAAATTATTGTGTTTGTTGTTGCAGTGCCTCAACTGTTTTGTATCCCCTGAGGTCCTTAAGCTTCGTAGTTACAGTGGGGAAAAAAAGTATTTAGTCAGCCACCAATTGTGCAAGTTCTCCCACTTAAAAAGATGAGAGAGGCCTGTAATTTTCATCATAGGTACACGTCAACTATGACAGACAAAATGAGAAAAAAAATCCAGAAAAATCACATTGTAGGATTTTTAATGAATTTATTTGCAATTTATGGTGGAAAATAAGTATTTGGTCAATAACAAAAGTTTCCAATACTTTGCTATATACCCTTTGTTGGCAATGACACAGGTCAAACGTTTTCTGTAAGTCTTCACAAGGTTTTCACACACTGTTGCTGGTATTTTGGCCCATTCCTCCATGCAGATCTACTCTAGAGCAGTGATGTTTTGGGGCTGTCGCTGAGCAACACAGAACTTTCAACTCCCTCCAAAGATTTTCTATGGGGGTTGAGATCTGGAGACTGGCTAGGCCACTCCAGGACCTTGAAATGCTTCTTACGAAGCCACTCCTTCATTGCCCGGGCGTGTGTTTGGGATCATTGTCATGCTGAAAGACCCAGCCACGTTTCATCTTCAATGCCCTTGCTGATGGAAGGAGGTTTTCACTCAAAATCTCACGATACATGGCCCCATTCATTCTTTCCTTTACACGGATCAGTCATCCTGGTCCCTTTGCAGAAAAACAGCTCCAAAGCATGATGTTTCCACCCCCATGCTTCACAGTAGGTATGGTGTTCTTTGGATGCAACTCAGCATTCTTTGTCCTCCAAACACGACTGAGTTGAGTTTTTACCAAAAAGTTATATTTTGGTTTCATCTGACATTCTCCCAATCCTCTTCTGGATCATCCAAATGCATTTTAGCAAACTTCAGATGGGCCTGGACATGTACTGGCTTAAGCAGGGGGACACGTCTGCACTGCAGGATTTGAGTCCCCTGGCGGCGTAGTGTGTTACTGATGGTAGGCTTTGTTACTTTGGTCCCAGCTCTCTGCAGGTCATTCACTAGGTCCCCCCGTGTGGTTCTGGGATTTTTTGCTCACCATTCTTGTGATCATTTTGACCCCCACGGGGTGAGATCTTGCGTGGAGCCCCAGATCGAGGGAGATTATCAGTGGTCTTGTATGTCTTCCATTTCCCTAATAATTGCTCCCACAGTTGATTTCTTCAAACCAAGCTGCTTACCTTATTGCAGATTCAGTCTTCCCAGCCTGGTGCAGGTCTACAATTTTGTTTCTGGTGTCCTTTGACAGCTCTTTGGTCTTGGCCATAGTGGAGTTTGGAGTGTGACTGTTTGAGGTTGTGGACAGGTGTCTTTTATACTGATAACAAGTTCAAACAGGTGCCATTAATACAGGTAACGAGTGGAGGACAGAAGAGCCTCTTAAAGAAAAAAGTTACAGGTCTGTGAGAGCCAGAAATCTTGCTTGTTTGTAGGTGACCAAATACTTATTTTCCACCATAATTTGCAAATAAATTAATAAAAAATCCTACAATGTGATTTTCTGGAAAAAATTTTCTCAATTTGTCTGTCATAGTTGACGTGTACCTATTATGAAAATTACAGGCCTCTCTCATCTTTTTAAGTGGGAGAACTTGCACAATTGGTGGCTGGCTAAATACTTTTTTTCCCCACTGTATGCTTGATAATAGGTTCCATCTCCTAGGATCACCAGAGGTGGAAACATTGCATTTTCAGGGATTGCAGGACACACTTCTCCATTGGAATGGAATTTCATGCTAAGTTCTCAGGTTAATGTGGCTGAGGCTGCTAAGTCCTCTGGTTAATGTGGCTGCGCTGCTAAATCCTCAGGTTAATGTGGCTGAGGCTGCTAAGTCCTCAGGTTAATGTGGCTGCGCTGCTAAATCCTCAGGTTAATGTGGCTGTGGCTGCTAAATCCTCAGGTTAATGTGGCTGAGGCTGACTGGACTGGACAGAAAGTACAGGTTACACCCACAGGTCAGACTACTGGCACATTTCATAAAAGTGCCATTGCACATGACACACTCATACAATGACAAGCCGAGGCACATCTAATATATTAACAATAGTTTACAGTTTGCAGTTTTATTGTCACAAGCACAAATACAGTGACAGGCTTAACTAGCAAGCTCTACCAACAGTGAAGTAATCAATATAAAAATAGTATAACTAATTAAAATAGAGTAACTAATTCAACATAAGGTATATAATAAAGAAAACAGGAGAAATAGGAAATAAGAGAGGAAGCAGGTAGCTTAGTGGTTAAGAGCGTAGTGCCAGTAACCGAAAGGTCGCTGGTTCTAATCCCCGAGCCGACTAGGTGAAAAATCTGTGGATGTGCCCTTGAGCAAGGCACTTAACTCTAATTGCTCCTATAAGTCGCTCTGGATAAGAGCGTCTGCTAAAAGACTAAAAATGTAAATGAAGCTATATACAGTGAGCTATATAAAGGGTCAGCTATATACAGGGTCAGCTAGCTACAGAGAGCTATATACACTATCAGCTAGCTACAGGGAGCTATATGCAGGGTCAGCTATATAGAGGGAGCTATTTACAGGGTCAGCTATATACAGGGTCAGCTACAGTGGTGTGAAAAAGTGTTTGCCCCCTTCCTGATTCTGATTTGTTAAATGTTTGTCACACTTAAATGTTTCAGATCATCAAACACATTTAAATATTAGTCAAAGATAACACAAGTAAACACAAAATGTAGTTTTGAAATGAAGGTTGTTATTATTAAGGGAAAACAAAATCCAAACCTACATGGCCCTGTGTGAAAAAGTGTTTTCCCCCCCCCTGTTATAACACAACTCAACTGTGGTTATCACACCTGAGTTCAATTCCTCTAGCCACACCCAGGCCTGATTACTGCCACACCTGTTCTCAATCAAGGAATCACTTAAATAGGACCTGCCTGACAAAGTGAAGTAGACCAAAAGCTAGACATCATGCCGAGATCCAAAGAAATTCAGGAACAAATGAGAAAGAAAGTAATTGAGATCCATCAGTCTGGAAAAGGTTATAAAGCCATTTCTAAAGCTTTGGGTCTCCAGAGAACCACAATGAGAGCCATTATCCACAAATGGCGAAAACATGGAACAGTGGTGAACCTTCCCAGGAGTGGCCGGCCGACCAAAATTACCCCAAGAGCGCAGCAACGACTCATCCAAGAGGTCACAAAAGACCCCACAACAACATCCAAAGAGCTGCAGGCCTCACTTGCCTCAGTTAAGGTCAGTGTTCATGACTCCACCATAAGAAAGAGACTGGGCAAAATTGGCCTGCATGGCAGAGTTCCAAGACGAAAACCACTGCTGAGCAAAAAGAACATTAAGGCTCGTCTCATTTTTGCCAGAAAACATCTTGATGATCCCCAAGACCTTTGGGAAAATACTCTGTGGACTGACGAGACAAAAGTTGAACTTTTTGGAAGGTTTGTGTCACATTACATCTGGCGTAAAAGTAACACCGCATTTCAGAAAAATAACATCATACCAACAGTAAAATATGGTGGTGGTAGTGTGATGGTCTGGGCCTGTTTTGCTGCTTCAGGACCTGGAATAAATGGATAAATGGAACCATGAATTCTGCTGTCTACCAAAAAATCCTGAAGGAGAATGTCCGGCCATTTGTTCGTGACCTCAAGCTGAAGCGAACTTGGGTTCTGCAGCAGGACAATGATCCAAAACACACCAGCAAGTCCACCTCTGAATGGCTGAAGAAAAACTAAATGAAGACATTGGAGTGGCCTAGTCAAAGTCCTGACCTGAATCCTATTGAGATGCTGTGGCATGACCTTAAAAAGGCAGTTCATGCTCGAAAACCCTCCAATGTGGCTGAATTACAACAATTCTGCAAAGATGAGTGGGCCAAAATTCCTCCACAGCGCTGTAAAAGACTCATTGCAAGTTATCGCAAACGCTTGATTGCAGTTGTTGCTGCTAATGGTGGCCCAACCAGTTATTAGGTTGTAGGTGGCAATCTCTTTTTCACACAGGGCCATGTGGGTTTGGATTTTGTTTTCCCTTAATAATAACAACATTCATTTCAAAACGGCATTTTGTATTTACTTGTGTTATCTTTTACTAATATTTAAATTTGTTTGATGATCTGAAACATTTAAGTGTGACAATCATGCAAACAAATAAGAAATCAGGAAGGGGGCAAACACTTTTTCACACCACTGTATATACAGGGTCAACTATATACAGGGTCAGCTATATACAGGGTCAGCTACATACAGGGAGCTATATACAGGGTCAGCTATATACAGGGTCAGCTAAATACAGGGAGCTATTTACAGGGTCAGCTATATACAGAGTCAGCTCTTTACAGGGTCAGCTATATACAGGGAGTTATATACACGGAGCTATATACAGGGTCAGATTTATACAGGGAGCTATATACAGGGAGATATATAGAGGGAGATATATACAGAGTCAGCTATATACAGGGTCAACTATATATATGGTCAGCTATATACAGGGAGCTATATACAAGGTCAGCTATATACAGGGAGCTATATACAGGGCGCTACATACAGGGAGCTATATACAGGGTCAGCTATATACAGGGTCAGCTATATACAGAGTCAGCTACAGTGCCTTCAGAAAGTATTCAGACCCCTTGACTATTTCCACATTTTGTTAGGTTACAGCCTTATTCTAAAATTGATTAAAATGTAATTTTTTTTCTCATCAATCTACACACAACACCCCATAATGCCAAAGCAAAAACAGGTTTTAATAAATGTTTAGTAAATTATTAAAAATAGAAAAACAAAGATATCACATTTACATAAGTATTCAGACCCTTTACTCAGTACTTTGTTGAAGCACCTTTGGCAGAGATTACAGCCTCAAGTCTTTTTGGGTATGATGCTATAAGCTTGGCACACCTGTATTTGGGGAGTTTCTCTCATTCTTCTCTGCAGATCCTCTCAAGCTCTCTCAGGTTGGATGGGGTGCGTTGCTGCACAGCTATTTTTAGGTCTCTCCAGAGATGTTCGATCGGGTTCAAGTCCGGGCTCTGGCTGGGCCCCTCAAGGACATTCAGAGACTTGTCCCGAAGCCCTCCTGCATTGTCTTGGCTGTGTGCTCAGGATGGTGGTTGTCCTATTGGAAGGTGAACCTTCGCCCCAGTCAGAGGTCCTGAGCGCTCTGGAGCAGGTTTTCATCAAGGATCTCTCTGTACTTTGTTCCGTTCATCTTTGCCTCGATCCTGTCTAGTCTCCCTGCCACAGAAAAACACCCACACAGCATGATGCTGCCACCACCGTGCTTCACCGTAGGGATGGTGCCAGGTTTCCTCCAGACGTGACACTTGGCATTCAGGCGAAAGAGTTTCATCTTGGTTTCATCAGACCAGAGAATCTTGTTTCTCATGGTCTGAGAGTCCTTTAGGTGCCTTTTGGCAAACTCCAAGCGGGCTGTCATGTGCCTTTTACTGAGCAGTGGCTTCCGTCTGGCCACTCTACCATAAAGGCCTGATTAGTGGACTGCTGCAGAGATGGTTGTCCTTCTGGAAGGTTCTCCCATCTCCACAGAGGAATTCTAGAGCACTGTCAGAGTGACCATTGGGTTATTGGTCACCTCCTTGACCAAGGCCCATCTCCCCCGATTGCTCAGTTTGGCCGGGCGGCCCACTCTAGGAAGAGTCTTGGTGGTTCCAAACTTCTTCCATTTAAGAATGATGGAGGCCACTGTGTTCTTGGGGACCTTCAATGCTGCAAACATTTTTTGGTACCCTTCCCCTAGATCTGTGCCTCGACACAATCCTCTGTCAGAGCTCTACGGACAATTCCTTTGACCTCATAGCTTGGTTTTTGCTCGGACATGCACTGTTAACCGTGGGACCTTATTTAGACAAGTGTGCGCCTTTCCAAATCATGTCCAATCAATTGAATCTACCATAGGTGGACTCCAATCAAGTTGTAGAAACATCTCAAGGATGATCAATGGAAACAAGATGCTCCTGAGCTCAATTTCGAGTATCATAGCAAAGGGTCTGAATACTTATGTAAATGTGATATTTCCGTTTTTTATTTTTTATACATTTGCAAACATTTCTAAACACCTGTATTCGCTTTGTCATTATGGGGTATTGTGAGCAGATTGATGAGGATATTTTTTTTAAATCAATTTTTGAATAAGGCTGTAATGTAACAAAATGTAGAAAATAAACAGGGTCATACAGGGTCAGCTCTATACAGGGTCAGCTACAGTGGGGGGAAAAAAGTATTTAGTCAGCCACCAATTGTGCAAGTTCTCCCACTTAAAAAGATGAGAGAGGCCTGTAATTTTCATCATAGGTACACGTCAACTATGACAGACAAATTGAGATTTTTTTTCTCCAGAAAATCACATTGTAGGATTTTTTATGATTTTATTTGCAAATTATGGTGGAAAATAAGTATTTGGTGACCTACAAACAAGCAAGATTTCTGGCTCTTACAGACCTGTAACTTCTTCTTTAAGAGGCTCCTCTGTCCTCCACTCGTTACCTGTATTAATGGCACCTGTTTGAACTTGTTATCAGTATAAAAGACACCTGTCCACAACCTCAAACAGTCACACTCCAAACTCCACTATGGCCAAGACCAAAGAGCTGTCAAAGGACACCAGAAACAAAATTGTAGACCTGCACCAGGCTGGGAAGACTGAATCTGCAATAGGTAAGCAGCTTGGTTTGAAGAAATCAACTGTGGGAGCAATTATTAGGAAATGGAAGACATACAAGACCACTGATAATCTCCCTCGATCTGGGGCTCCATGCAAGATCTCACCCCGTGGGGTCAAAATTATCACAAGAACGGTGAGCAAAAATCACAGAACCACACGGGGGGACCTAGTGAATGACCTGCAGAGAGCTGGGACCAGAGTAACAAAGCCTACCATCAGTAACACACTATGCCGCCAGGGACTCAAATCCTGCAGTGCCAGACATGTCCCCCTGCTTAAGCCAGTACATGTCCAGGCCCGTCTGAAGTTTGCTAGAGTGCATTTGGATGATCCAGAAGAGGATTGGGAGAATGTCATATGGTCAGATGAAACCAAAATAGAACTTTTTGGTAAAAACTCAACTCAGTCGTGTTTGGAGGACAAAGAATGCTGAGTTGCATCCAAAGAACACCATACCTACTGTGAAGCATGGGGGTGGAAACATCATGCTTTGGGGCAGTTTTTCTGCAAAGGGACCAGGACGACTGATCCGTGTAAAGCAGGGGGTCCCCAAACTTTTTCCTGTGAGGGCCACATAACTTTTCCCTTCTCTGATGGGGGCCGGTGTCAGTTTGTAACAGAAAAAGTGTGACGATCGTAGGGGAGCTTAAAAAATTTTTTTGTTTTCCAGAAAGCCACACATAACCAAATAACCCTTTCCAGGTTCTTTACAGAAAAAAGTCAGGAAACAAATAATAACACTATTAATGAAATAAATTATAACTAAATAACCCTCTCTGAGTTCTTCACAGAAAAAAACAGGAAATAAATAACACTATTTATGAAATAAATAATAACTAAATAACTCTCTCTGGGTTCTTCATAGAAAAAAAAGCCATGGAACATTAACTTTCTGTTGTGCCATGCACAATCTTAACAGATAAAAGTTCAGCTCAGTTGTCAGAGCAGAATCTCTCTGACACATATGAGCAGTCTCTTAAAGTTCTTGTGTTCCTTCCTTATAATCCTTTTGTAGGTTCCAGTAGGCTTGTAGACACCGCTGTTTGCAGCTCTCTCTCATCAACTTCCCTGTGAAAACCACAAAGGAAGCAGGTTGAGAAACTGAACTAAGTGATACAGCACCTACACAGCACAATACATTTCACTACCAGTATGGTTGTAAAGATGGATTTTATCCCAGTAGATTTTATTATGATTATATTTGTTTATGCTCAGAATGACTCATTCAAGTCCAGTGGCGGCTGGTGAAAAATATTCTCGGTGGGGCTGTGCCATACTTTTTTTTTCCTGTAACCATCGCGATATATTTTAACACAAACTGCAGGACAGCAGTGCTCAGTGAAACATTCAGTAATTATTTAATGCCAATATTAAAAAGTTGAGGCATTCTTACACAAAAACATATTACACAAACCCAAGCCTTTCATTTGCATTTAAAGTGAACTTTTCACCATTGGTAGTAAACAGGCAACGCAACAGGCATGCTGTCAGAACAGAGTGGAAAGTGGACAATAACATGAAATTATTATAAAGTTTATAGGAAATCTTACACTGTATGAAAGGATGTATAATATAGAAATGGATATCAAGTGGATGAACTCAAACCTTTGACTGGAAGAATAGCATACAGTATTTTATGATCATACTAAATGTGACTAATTGTTAATGTGCTCCAGAACTGCAACAATTAATTGATACAAAACAACATATATACAGTAATATTAGCAAAGACACTATTAAGACTTTCTAGAGTACCATATATAACTGGATTTTTTATGCTAAGGTCAACTATATACAAAGAAACATGCGGCCAGAGCTGCTCTGTGTGTGTGTGTCTGTCATCTTATTTGTACAGGAATTTTGCCCGTCTGTCCTTCTGAGTGGCAAACCTCTCAATGACCCTTTGATTAAAGTCAGGAATGTCCCTGACAAGTTTCTTCTCCATGGAGAGCATGGCCAGAGCGTTCAGGCGATCCTGTGTCATGCTGTTTCTCAGGAAGGTCTTGATCCTTTTCAGTGTAGAGAAGCACCTTTCTGACTCAGCAGTTGTCATGGGTGTGGTGATGAGGATCTTGAGGAGGCTGGCAGTCTCTGTGAAAGTGCTCTGAAGGTTGTTCTCCATGAAGAACTGGTACAGGGGCACTGCACCACTACAAGCCTTGAACTCACTGTTCTCATAGATGAGGGACAGTTTGGTTTTGAGCTTGGCCTTGTTCAACATGGGGTACGCCTCCACGGTTGTTTCAAGCGCTGTATCGGGGAACTTCACACTGTGTTGTGGGAACAACTCTCCGTGCAATAGTGTTGCGCTGATGAGGTGCTGGGTGAAGGAGAACCTCTCTTTGGCATGACTCAGGATGGTATCACATACCTGTAAAAGATACATCATCAGCTTTAATTTGCAATTAAGCTATTTTGATGCAAGTGATCCTGACTGACACATGCCTATGTCCAACTCAAGTATATGATTACCAAGGTGCTGATTGTTCAGGGTTTTGGCTACATACTACCAGGCCTGAAAAAAGTTCTAGGTGGGAAACACTGACAATTACATCACAACTTACCTCTATAGCCAACCTCTGTTGTTCTCCTGGTCCCAGCATCCTCCGTCGCTTGATGGGCTGTTGCTGCTCGTCAGATGCGCTGTCCCCACACAAAGAGGGAATTGAGGCCCTGGGTCCAAAAAAATAAAGTTTAATTTGATAACTTGCAATCAGACTTCTTAACTCACTGTAATTCCCCCTCAACACACAACCAGTGACTTATATATATATATATAGACAGACAGACAGACAGACAGACAGACAGACAGTGTGTATATACACACAAACTATGTCTAGTAACTGCTTTTAACCTGTGATGTACATAATTAACTGATGTTATTACGTTTTAAAGCCTTTTTCTATTACATTTGTGAGAGGGATGCAACATAATTTTGTTCTGCTGTTCACTTAGCAATAAAGTTAATATTCAATAACAACTAGGCCTCTTCTAGAAATTGACCTGGTGGACACCTGAATAATTATTACAAACTGTGTAGTACTTTCCTGCATTATTATCAACGTCTGATTGTGTCTTCTCTTTCCTTTTAAAATACTAAAACAAATATAATTGTGACGGCTCTATGATAATCACTCACACAAGCACCAACTGGCAGTGGGTGGAAACGTCAGTCGTCTCGTCAGCTTGAATGGCGATAAAATCAGCACTCTTTACTTCCTCCAGGATGTAATCCTTAAGCATTGACAGCATACAGTCCAACAGCTCGTTCTGTATCGTCTTTGACGTGCCCTTAAAAACGGTAGCTGTCTTCAGGTGCTCCTCCAGCACACTGTCGAGGGAGGCAACAAAATCCACTAAGCCCCGGAAAATGCCGGGGTTGTCTGAGAGTCAGTCTCCTCGTGCCCACGCAAGGCCAACTCAAAAGCCCCACAGAACTTCACACAATCGATAATTTTGGATAGAATGTGCCTGTTTTTATCCACCTCCTCATTGTGTTTCCTCACCGCAATCCTGTGGCCGTCATCCAGCTGCGTAGCAATGTTCACCCTTCCTAATACAGCTAGCTTTACAGAGTTGTCCATGTGTGCCCTGGTGTTCTCATGTTTCTTTACCTTCTCTGACAGGTGCTTCATATCCCTCACTCCGGTACCTGTCCATGCTGAATCTGACCCCGTCGTTTTAAAAAGCAAGCACGGAAAGCAAAATAAAGCATTAGCATCAGTGCACCCAGCTAGCCAAGCCTTCCTGGTGTACCAGCTACGGGAGAAGCCGCGCATATACTGCTTCCCTTTCTCGCTAGCCTGCTGTCTGATTGAGAGGTCAGGTTGATCTGGGCCCAGCTCTTTCACCCGAACTTTCTCTGACAAAGTTCTCCTCTCAAACGGATCTTGGAGGAGAGATTTCACCGAGTTAGGGTTGGGTCTTGGAGGAGTAACGTTTGCGTTCGCCATTGTTGTCTAGTAAAAATGGCGTCACTGGACTCCGGTCCTTATTTTATCAGGGGCAGCTTGGGGGCGGTAAAATAATCGCCCTCCTTGGATTCGATTTAAGATCGCTTATTGACTACATTTTATGTCATACATTCATATCTTAAATTAGCAATTGGCTTAACTGCTACGTAGACCCGCCTCCTCGGGGCACTTTCTGTATCGCCCAGAGCTGACGAGGCGTTTGACAGGCAGAGGAAAGGTTGCGAATATGATTTTCTATCATATCTTACACATATTACTGTGTGCATTCCATATTTCAAACACACAAATATTGACATACTGATGTTTTTATTATTATTATTATTATTATTTTTTATTTTTTTATTTTTTAAAATAATTTTATTTAAGGGGGCGGCGCCCTAGCGCCCTCTATCGGCCAGCCGCCACTGTTCAAGTCAGAAAAGTGAGCTTACCTATGTATGTTCATCAGTGTGAACTGTGGGCCTGCATCTGGCTGGTGAGAAGTTGAATATCAGGTTCCATTCTAGTTACAGCCAGTCTCAAGCACTGATGCAAATGTTCATCTGTCAATCTTGATCTCATCGGAGTTTTCAGCAGTTTCATGCGAGAAAAGGTTTTCTCGCAGATATACGTGCTGCCAAAAACTGTGGACATTTTCATTGCGTGTTTTTTGATGTTTGGATATGTGTCGTTTGGGAGGGCGGCATAGAAGTCAATGAGACTGTTGGGCTTGAATGCGTCTTTCAGAACATCACAGTTCTGTAACTCAGCCAACTCAAACTGATATGAAGGCTGGGCTTCATCAATGTCGGCAACAAAGGGGTTCTGAAAAAGACGGATTTCTTTTGCATGAACATGTAGTTCACTGAATCGCACACCGAACTCCGCCTTCAGCATTTCCAGTGCTTCCACGCACTTTTCAGCTGGGAACGGGACCGCTGGGTTCTCTGTCGACAGGTTTTGGGTAGCAGGAAGATGGACGAGTTGCGCTTTTTCACTTGTTCCAAAAGCAGCGCTAATTTCACCTCAAATGCTTTTATGTGTGAATACATGTCGCAAATGAGTTTCCCCTCGCCTTGTAGCTGCAAGTTAAGGCTGTTAAGTATTTCTGTCACGTCTGTTAAAAATGCGAGGTGCCATTTCCATTCTGGGTCGATCAGCTCTGGGACCGTTTTGTCTTTTAAATGAAGAAATGCGTTAATTTCGGGTAGCAGCTCGTAAAACGCCTCAAAACTCTGCCCCGGCTCAGCCATCGGACCTCTGTGTAGTACAGCACATCTCCGTGCGTAGACTCCAGTTCAGACAGGAATTCTTGGAACTGCCTGTGTTTAAGTCCCTTTGCTCTGATGAAGTTTATGCACGACACCACAACCTTCATTACAGAATCCCACGTCAACACTTTGCAGCACAGTGCTTGCTGGTGAATTAGGCAGTGGACTCGTGGCGGGCGGTGAGACCCCTTTTTCCAACTCCCGGTTCATGCGTCTTATTAGACCGCGAGTTTCGCCCACCATGCTAGGAGCCCCGTCAGTCGTGATGCTAGCTAGCTTTGACCAGTCCAGGTCCAACTTCTCCATGGTTTGGCACACTTTGTCAAAAATATCCTCTCCCGTTGTAGTCCCTTTGAGACTTTGGGGGCTGCCAGCTCCTCGCATATCTCAAAGTTTGCGCTAACTCCACGAATAAAAATGAGCAGTTGCGCTGTGTCTTGCACGGTCCGTGCTCTCATCCAGTGCTAATGAAAAAAAAGTCAAATTCTTTCGTCTTCTGCTGCAGCTGGGCATATACATTACTCCCGATTTCTTCAACGCGTCTGGTGATTGTACTCGCGACAGACTTACGGCATTAAATGCATCTTTCTTCTCGGGACACACCTCCTCCGCGACAGCATCCATACATTTCTTAACAAACTCTCCGTCAGTGAAAGGCTTACCGCTGCTTGCTATCAGTTTAGCAACCCGAAAGCTGGCCCGAACGGATGCCTGGTTCAGCTGAGCTTGGCGTAGAAATGTATTCTGCTGAGATAGTAGTCCACTTTTTAGCTTTGAGAGTTTGTCTGCTCGTATTTGGCCTTGCAAGCTATCGTACTTGTCTTTGTGACGGGATTCATAGTGTCGGCGAAGATTGTATTCTTTGAATACCGCCACCGTCTCTTGACAGATGAGACAAACAGCCTTTTCTTTGCATTGAACAAAAAAATAATTGTTTGTCCACTGCAGGTTAAATACCCTGCATTCTGAATAAATTTTTCTCTTACCTAACCTTTTCGCCATTATTCCGTTCTCTCTTTGACAGGGCTGGGCCTAGGATTTTTTTTCTGGAGGCCAAATAGGAAAAAAATCCGATAGCGTCTCTGGTATTGTTCAGAGGGCCGGGCCAAATGTGCTGACGGGCCGTATCCGCCCGCGGGCCGTAGTTTGGTGACCACTGGTGTAAAGGAAAGAATGAATGGGGCCATGTATCGTGAGATTTTGAGTGAAAACCTCCTTCCATCAGCAAGGGCATTGAAGATGAAACGTGGCTGGGTCTTTCAGCATGACAATGATCCCAAACACACCGCCCGGGCAATGAAGGAGTGGCTTCGTAAGAAGCATTTCAAGGTCCTGGAGTGGCCTAGCCAGTCTCCAGATCTCAACCCCCATAGAAAATCTTTGGAGGGAGTTGAAAGTCTGTGTTGCTCAGCGACAGCCCCAAAACATCA